>NC_134510.1:38239181-38321485 GCF_027942865.1 Odontesthes bonariensis
AGAGACTCCTCCCCTAAGACAGAGACTCCTCCCCCTAAGACAGAGACTCCTCCTCCTAAGAGACTCCTCCCCCTAAGAGACTCCATCCCCTAACAGACTCCTCCCCCTAAGCCAGAGACTGAGGAAGAGACTCCTCCTCCTAACAGACTCCTCCCCCTAAGACAGAGACTCCTCCCCCTAGGAGACTCCTCCCCCTAAAATAGAGACTCCTCCCCCTAAGAGACTCCTCCCCCTAAGAGACTCCTCCCCGAGACAGAGACTCCTCCCCCTAAGACAGAAACTCCTCCCCCTAAGAGACTCCTCCCACTGAGGAACAGACTCCACCCCTAACAGACTCCTCCCCCTAAGGCAGAGACTCCTCCCCCTAAGAGACTCCTCCCCCTGAGGCAGAGACTCCACCCTGAGGAAGAGACTCCTCCCCCTATGAGACTCCACCCCCTAACAGACTCCTCCCACTGAGGAAGAGACTCCTCCCCCTGAGGAAGACACTCCTCCCCCTAAGAGACTCCTCCCACTGAGGAAGAGACTCCTCCCCCTATGACTCCTCCCCCTGAGACAGAGACTCCTCCCCCTAAGACAGAGACTCCTCCCCCTAAGAGACTCCTCCCCGAGGCAGAGACTCCTCCCCCTAAGACAGAGACCCCTCCCCCTAAGAGACTCCTCCCACTGAGGCAGAGACTCCTCCCCCTGAGAGACTCCTCCCACTGAGGCAGAGACTCCTCCCCCTAAGACAGACACTCCTCCCCCTGAGACAGAGACTCCTCCCCCTAAGGCAGAGACTCCTCCCCCTGAGGCAGAGACTCCTCCCCCTAAGACAGAGACTCCTCCCCCTAAGAGACTCCTCCCCCTGAGGCAGAGACTCCTCCCCCTAACAGACTCCACCCCTTAAGACAGAGACTCCTCCCCCTGAGAGACTCCTCCCACTGAGGAAGAGACTCCTCCTCCTAACAGACTCCTCCCCCTAAGACAGAGACTCCTCCCCCTAAGAGACTCCTCCCCCTAAGAGACTCCATCCCCTAACAGACTCCTCCCCCTAAGCCAGAGACTCCTCCCCCTAAGACAGAGACTCCTCCCCATAAGAGACTCCTCCCCCTGAGAGACTCCTCCCACTGAGGAAGTGACTCCTCCTCCTAACAGACTCCACCCCCTAAGACAGAGACTCCTCCCCCCTAAGAGACTCCTCCCCCTAAGAGACTCCTCCCCCTGAGGCAGAGACTTCTCCCCTAAGAGACTACTCCCCCTTAGAGACTCCACCCCTAACAGACTCCTCCCCCTAAGCCAGAGACTCCTCCCCCTAAGAAAGAGACTCCTCCCCCTAAGAGACTCCTCCCACTGAGGAAGAGACTCCTCCCCCTAAGAGACTCCTCCCACTGAGGCAAAAACTCCACCCTGAGGAAGAGACTCCTCCCCCTAAGAGACTCCTCCCACTGAGGCAAAAACTCCACCCTGAGGAAGAGACTCCTCCCCCTAAGAGACTCCACCCCCTAACAGACTCCTCCCACTGAGGAAGAGACTCCTCCCCCTGAGGAAGACACTCCTCCCCCTAAGAGAATCCTCCCAATGAGGAAGAGACTCCTCCCCCTATGACTCCTCCCCCTGAGCCAGAGACTCCTCCCCTAAGACAGAAACTCCTCCCCCTAAAACAGAGACTCCTCCCCCTATGAGACTCCTCCCCCTAAGAGACTCCATCCCCTAACAGACTCCTCCCCCTAACAGACTCTTCCCCCTAAGCCAGAGACTCCTCCCCCTAAGACAGAGACTCCTCCTCCTTAACAGACTCCTCCCCCTGAGGCAGAGACTCCTCCCCTAAGAGACTCCTCCCCCTAAGAGACTCCTCCCACTGAGGAAGAGACTCCTCCCCCTAAGAGACTCCTCCCACTGAGGAAGAGACTCCTCCCCCTAAGAGACTCCTCCCCCTGAGGCAGAGACTCCTCCCACTGAGTAAGAGACTCCTCCCCCTAAGCCAGAGACTCCTCCCCTAAGACAGAGACTCCTCCCCCTAAAACAGAAACTCCTCCCCCTATGAGACTCCTCCCCCTAAGAGACTCCTCCCCCTGAGGCAGAGACTCCACCCTGAGGAAGAGACTCCTCCCCCTATGAGACTCCACCCCCTAACAGACTCCTCCCACTGAGGAAGAGACTCCTCCCCCTGAGGAAGACACTCCTCCCCCTAAGAGACTCCTCCCACTGAGGAAGAGACTCCTCCCCCTATGACTCCTCCCCCTGAGACAGAGACTCCTCCCCCTAAGACAGAGACTCCTCCCCCTAAGAGACTCCTCCCCGAGGCAGAGACTCCTCCCCCTAAGACAGAGACCCCTCCCCCTAAGAGACTCCTCCCACTGATGCAGAGACTCCTCCCCCTGAGAGACTCCTCCCACTGAGGCAGAGACTCCTCCCCCTAAGACAGAGACTCCTCCCCCTGAGACAGAGACTCCTCCCCCTAAGACAGAGACTCCTCCCCCTAAGAGACTCCTCCCCCTGAGGCAGAGACTCCTCCCCCTAAGAGACTCCTCCCCTAAGACAGAGACTCCTCCCCCTAAGACAGAGACCCCTCCCCCTAAGAGACTCCTCCCACTGAGGCAGAGACTCCTCCCCCTGAGAGACTCCTCCCCCTGAGACAGAGACTCCTCCCCCTAAGACAGAGACTCCTCCCCCTGAGAGACTCCTCCCCCTGAGACAGAGACTCCTCAGTGGGAGTGCTAGTGCACGTGTGTGTGTGCACGTGTGTAGGTGCACGTGCTAGTGCACGTTTATGCGTGTGCACGTGCGTGTGCACGCGTGTGTCTAAGTGTGTGCACGTGTGTAGTAGCATGTGCATGTGCACGTGTGTGCACGTGTGTGCGCATGTGTGTGCACGTGCTAGTGCACGTGTGTGTAAGTGTGTTTGTGCATGTGTGTGTGTGCAAGTGTGTGCACGTGTGTGTGCACGTGTGTAGGTGTACGTGCGTGCACGTGTGTAGGTGTGTGTGTGTGTGTGTGCACGTGTGTAGGTGCACGTGTGTGTGCATATGTGTATTAATGTGCACGTGCTAGTGCACGTGTGTGTGCATATGTGTATGCATGTGCACGAGTGTGTGTGCACGTTTATGCGTGTGCGCGTGTGTGCACGTGTTAGTGCACGTGCGTGTGCACATGTGTGCATATGTGTATTAATGTGCACGTGCTAGTGCACGTGTGTGTGCACGTTTATGCGTGTGCACGCGTGTAGGTGCACGTGCGTGTGTACGTGTGGGCTCAAACATTGAGCTGTCGGAACAAAGGGTGAATTTAATCTGGAACAAAGACATTTCGGACGAGTGGGCTGTAGGATCAATGGGAAATTTTCGGAATATTGACGGGTCGGACCAAAGGGGCGTCGGAGAAATGACATGTTACCAAAAACGGACAGGACTCGGGCTCCAGGAAAAGCCAAAAACCTGTTTTCACCAGTACAATTAGTCAATAACTCCTGGAACTTTGGATTACAGACAACTTTGGAACTTGGACCACGGAGAAACTTTCCCACTGCGCGCTGGATGACAGCAGGAACTGTCGCCGTTACACGCGGACAATTGTTAGACAAAGGAAGAAAGGAACCAGTCGTTTGAGGGTATGTACGGCAAAATGCCAGAAGATTAGGAACTTTTTCGTTGGAGAAAAATATTTGGATTATTTAGAAGCTAGTTTGGTTGGTGTTTTTTTGTGAGTTAATTAACGACCAAACAATTGGAAGCAGCAAACGCAGTTTATTTTTGGAAGGAAACCCGACATTTAAGTTTGAAAGGAAAGGCACACACAAAACACACACAAATCATTTTTTAACCAAAAATCTGTATTTCGTCTTAACTCCGGAAAAGAAGGCTATTCCTGGGTTTCTTTCTCAAACAAGCCGACCCCGCCGATTTCAGCGTGGCGTGCGGCAGCGAGACAACGGCAGTTTTAACGCCGGTTATCAGGCGGTGTGTTCTACTTGGCTTTTCACACCGGACAGTCCGCGGCCGCGGTAGTTCCGCTCCAGCCCTGTCTGCATTCCCCATTCATTTCAACGGGACACCGCCGGCCGCTGCCGTCCAAATTCCGCTCGAGTTCTATTTTCCAAAAGCAGCGCGAGACGGAGGCGTCTCCCGCGCCGCTACCGCCCGACTACCGCTGCGTCTGTGCGCAAGGAGAACCGGGCTCCAGGCCCACCATCAGCACCTGTGTACCCACACTTAAGCACCCCTCCCCGGCCTAACGATCCAGTCCGCACCCCCTGGAGCTCCACGCCCCTGGTACCGTAAAAAAAAAAGAAAAAAAGAACCGGGCTCCAGGCCCTCCATCCACACCTGTGTACCCACACTTAAGCACCCCTCCCCGGCCTAAGTATCCAGTCCGCACCCCCTGGAGCTCCACGCCCCTGGTAGGCCTACTGTTAAAAAAAAAAAAGAACCGGGCTCCAGGCCCTCCATCCACACCTGTGTACCCACACTTAAGCACCCCTCCCCGGCCTAACGATCCAGTCCGCACCCCCTGGAGCTCCACGCCCCTGGTACTTTAAAAAAAAAAAAGAACCGAGCTCCAGGCCCTCCATCCGCACCTGTGTACCCACACTTAAGCACCCCTCCCCGGCCTAACGATCCAGTCCGCACCCCCTGGAGCTCCACGCCCCTGGTACCGTAAAAAAAAAGAAAAAAAGAACCGGGCTCCAGGCCCTCCATCCACACCTGTGTACCCACACTTAAGCACCCCTCCCCGGCCTAAGTATCCAGTCCGCACCCCCTGGAGCTCCACGCCCCTGGTAGGCCTACTGTTAAAAAAAAAAAAGAACCGGGCTCCAGGCCCTCCATCCACACCTGTGTACCCACACTTAAGCACCCCTCCCCGGCCTAACGATCCAGTCCGCACCCCCTGGAGCTCCACGCCCCTGGTACTATAAAAAAAAAAAAGAATCGGGCTCCAGGCCCTCCATCCGCACCTGTGTACCCACACTTAAGCACCCCTCCCCGGCCTAACGATCCAGTCCGCACCCCCTGGAGCTCCACGCCCCTGGTACCGTAAAAAAAAAAGAAAAACAGAACCGAGCTCCAGGCCCTCCATCCACACCTGTGTACCCACACTTAAGCACCCCTCCCCGGCCTAACGATCCAGTCCGCACCCCCTGGAGCTCCACGCCCCTGGTACTGTAAGAAAAAAAAGAACCGAGCTCCAGGCCCTCCATCCACACCTGTGTACCCACACTTAAGCACCCCTCCCCGGCCTAAGTATCCAGTCCGCACCCCCTGGAGCTCCACGCCCCTGGTACTGTAAGAAAAAAAAGAACCGAGCTCCAGGCCCTCCATCCACACCTGTGTACCCACACTTAAGCACCCCTCCCCGGCCTAACGATCCAGTCCGCACCCCCTGGAGCTCCACGCCCCTGGTACCGTAAAAAAAAAAGAAAAACAGAACCGAGCTCCAGGCCCTCCATCCACACCTGTGTACCCACACTTAAGCACCCCTCCCCGGCCTAAGTATCCAGTCCGCACCCCCTGGAGCTCCACGCCCCTGGTACTGTAAGAAAAAAAAGAACCGAGCTCCAGGCCCTCCATCCACACCTGTGTACCCACACTTAAGCACCCCTCCCCGGCCTAACGATCCAGTCCGCACCCCCTGGAGCTCCACGCCCCTGGTACCGTAAAAAAAAAAAAGAAAAACAGAACCGGGCTCCAGGCCCTCCATCCACACCTGTGTACCCACACTTAAGCACCCCTCCACGGCCTAACGATCCAGTCCGCACCCCCTGGAGCTCCACGCCCCTGGTACTTAAAAAAAAAAAAAGAACCGAGCTCCAGGCCCTCCATCCGCACCTGTGTACCCACACTTAAGCACCCCTCCCCGGCCTAAGTATCCAGTCCGCACCCCCTGGAGCTCCACGCCCCTGGTACTGTAAGAAAAAAAAGAACCGAGCTCCAGGCCCTCCATCCACACCTGTGTACCCACACTTAAGCACCCCTCCCCGGCCTAACGATCCAGTCCGCACCCCCTGGAGCTCCACGCCCCTGGTACTTTAAAAAAAAAAAAAGAACCGAGCTCCAGGCCCTCCATCCACACCTGTGTACCCACACTTAAGCACCCCTCCCCGGCCTAACGATCCAGTCCGCACCCCCTGGAGCTCCACGCCCCTGGTACCGTAAAAAAAAAGAAAAAAATAACCGAGCTCCAGGCCCTCCATCCGCACCTGTGTACCCACACTTAAGCACCCCTCCCCGGCCTAACGATCCAGTCCGCACCCCCTGGAGCTCCACGCCCCTGGTACTATAAAAAAAAAAAAAGAACCGGGCTCCAGGCCCTCCATCCGCACCTGTGTACCCACACTTAAGCACCCCTCCCCGGCCTAACGATCCAGTCCGCACCGCCTGGAGCTCCACGCCCCTGGTACTATAAAACACTGACATTTTTTTAAGTCACCAGGCTGTCTGGTCCAGGCACACTCACCCGAACTCAAGCAGCCCTTCCCGGGCATGGACTCTGGTCCTTCCCGACCGGAGCTCCATGTAATTTTTTTTTTTTTTTTTTTAAGAGTCCCCAGGCTCCAGGGCCTCTGGCCCCACACACTCACCCCCACTCAAGCACACTCTGCCCCGGCCTCAGGGACTCTGCCAATCCCTGAGTCTCGTGCCCCCGGTACTACACCATTCCCTCGTGAGAGGGTCGGGTCCGGCCGACAAAAGCTTGGATCGAGGGCTGACTTTCAACAGATCGCAGCGAGGTAGCTGCTCTGCTACGTACGAAACCCTGACCCAGAATCAGGGCGTCTGCAAGTGATTTAGCAGCAGGTTCTCCACAAACATGCGGTGCGCGATAGGAGAGGGGCGACTTAGAGGAACTGTTTTGAAGTTTATTGGACATTGAAATATCTGAAAGAAAGAAAAGTATTATTTTTGGGACTTTTTGGAACTTTATTTTGAACAATGGCCGATTCAAATGAGCCTCAGACCGAGACGCCTGTCGAGGACATGGAGGACGAAGTGACGCGTGTGCGCAGGGCAAGGACAAATGTCTCCCATTACGAGGAGAATCAAATGATTTCATGGCAGACAAAGAATTCCTTGAAGAAGTGAAGCTAAATATGACGAGGTTGAATGAGTTTTTTGAATCTGCCATTGTTCTAAATAAAGTGTAACCCCTGTCCCAGCAGCAAAGTCTGACCCATCGTGTCTCTCAGCATGCTGACGTCACTGCTGATGTGTGACAGCCGGCTAACGAGGCGTTGCCCCGGTAACAGGAGCGCGTGCGGCTCGCCTGTGTCTCTGACAGGTGCGCTCACTTTGGCTTCTTAAAACTGCACTCTATAACTTTGACTGCGCTCGACTGTCTCCAACAAACGGGTCGCTGCTCAGAGAGTAAAAGTCGCATCCAAATCATTCTTGAACCGCCAGCGCCCCAAGAGACGGCAGAAGCCAGCGGTGTCCTTTTCATCCGGCTACTATGTGCGGCTCGTTTCTTATGGCAGTTTTAAAATCATTTTTCACCTGAATTTGATGACTTTAAGCCTTTATAATGGAAATGGAGAGGCGACCTCTGGACTCAGAGGCAATTTGTAAGAAAAATGTGCGGCAGAGCTCAATGAGTGTGACTAAACCGAGCATAAGGAGAGAGCCCAGCCATGTGAGCGGTGAGATGCAAAGCACAGAGGAAATTCTAAAGAAAAAAAGAACCGAGGATAAAGTGTGCGAGAGGGAGTGCTGCATGGTGTATATCGCTGACACTGACGGGGCTGGATAATTGTAGCTTACTGTGGAAACTCCGGTGAGTGATATCAATGATATGTGAAGCTAATTTATTAAGCTTTTATTTTACAATTTATAATTATTATTATTTTTATTTTTTTTAAATGTTTTTTTTAACTATGTATTCATATTGTGATATGGACCATGCACTTGTGTCTGATATAAATATTGAATTGAATAATGGCTAGCAAGATCGTTTGCTGGTGTATTTAAAAAAAAAACAAACAAAAAAAAACATGTTGTTGCACTATTTTTGTATATTTTAAAGCAAAAAGAGGGAGAGAAAAAAAGGTCGTTTGCTAGCAAGATCGTCTGCTAGCAAGATTGTTTGCTAGCAAGATCGTCTGCTAGCAAGATTGTTTGCTAGCAAGGTCGTCTGCTAGCAAGATCGTCTGCTAGCAAGATTGTTTGCTAGCAAGGTCGTCTGCTAGCAAGATCGTCTGCTAGCAAGATTGTTTGCTAGCAAGGTCGTCTGCTAGCAAGATCGTTTGCTAGCAAGATTGTTTGCTAGCAAGATCGTTTGCTAGCAAGATTGTTTGCTAGCAAGATTGTTTGCTAGCAAGGTCGTCTGCTAGCAAGATCGTCTGCTAGCAAGATGTCAGTAGTCTTTAGTCTTGAGCTCTGTAGTCATGCTATCCCTCATTGAAATCCTATTAATTTATTTGTGTTTTAATTTTATTCAAGTGTATCTATTTATAGTTCCCTGTTACTAAAACCTTCTTATTATTTTGGTCCGGTCGAAGTGGGTGGTGTTCTGTGTGTTTTTTTTTTTTTAAAGAAAAGAAAAGATAAATCTTATGTAACCTTCCCGATAAGTCTTTGTCACTACTCTTGTTTCTTTTTCTCAATAAAAAGATTTATAAAAAAAACAAACAAAAAAGAAACCTGCTCAATACCTGTGCCTGTTAGACTGAATATATCTTTATTTTTGTTCTCTTCACAGGACATGCGAGCGGCTCTGGAGGAGAAGGAGCACCTGCTGACGGAGGTGGAGAAAGAGCGGGGCCTGTGGAGACAGCGGGATGGGGCCTTCGCTGCTCTGCTGCAGGAGAAGGAGGCTCTGATCCAGGACCTCCAACAGCAGCTGGATGTGTGTCAGACAGATGTGGAGGTAATCCAGGTCCCACTGTCGGGCTAACGTCGTCTTCTTTTTTTTTTTTTTGGCCACATCGGAGAAATGTTTTAGAGGATAATTCTTTCAGATTTTTGTTGTTGTTGAATTAAACAAGCAATCCGACACCTTGGATAGTTTTCACTGAGTGTTTGCTCCAGTCAGTGTTGGGCTTTAGCTGGTTGGATTAGGGGAGATGTAACATCCATCTGCAGCCTTCTGATGTGACTGAGAGCAGAGCAGCGAGTTCACCCTTAACTCCTGTAAAGCCGAGTGTTCCTGCAGCTCCAGCTGCTGCATCTTTGTTGGTCCATCACATTATTTGCATGTTGTGAAGTGTTTTAATGCATTTATACATGAACTTGGCAGCCATGTTACTCCACAGGCAGAAAATATGAATCCAGATCAGCTGCATGTTTCTGCATGACTCAGTGAAAGTAATCTGAGGGAAAATGTTTTTCTGCTGATCCACAGACAAAGATTGAGTGTTAAAGTGTCCCATTATCTCAGTGATGAATGATTAAATGACCAAAGAAGCCAGAAGTTAATGTTTGTGCTCAAACAAACCGTCAGATCGGCATCTGAGTGCAGATTACAGTCTCAGTCTGTCCAGTATGTTTCTATGTATGAATGTTTTTATTTATGTTTCTATGTATGTATGTCTGTATGTCTGTATGTATGTGTGAACACGCTAATCTGAGCTGTAAACGGTTTTGTGTCTCTGAGTCCTGCAGTCCTCCGTGAGTCCGTCTGAGCTGAGCTTGGTCGGTAAACATTGACTTTGGTGACCGCAAACGTGTCATTTTCCCCCAGGCTCTCTCCGGCTCTGCGATTGGTCGGCAGTCGGCTGAGCCGGCAGCGTCGTTGAAAGACCGAGTGGAGCACAGCGCCACCCTGTGTCAGGAGGTCACCAAACTCACCGCAGCCCTGCAGGAGTACCAGGACACGGTGCAGGTGAGAAATCACAGTTTTACCCGTCTGACGGAAACCTGATAAACAAAAAGCTGCAGACCTGAAGCAGGACGATTACTCCACCTGCTTCCAGGTGCGGCGCTGAAGCATTTTACTGCCGCCTCTGACCTCTGGGGGTTTCTTTTTCCCCACCAGGTTCAGCAGGAGAGTCGCAGTCAGACGCTGTCCTCTCTGAAGGCTCAGCTCAGAGACGCTCAGCAGGAGCTGAGGAGGACGGAGAAGGAGAAGAAGGAGGCTGAAGGACAGCCTGCAGAAGAGAGACAAACTCATAGAGGTAAGGTGCTCAAAGCTGTGGCAGCAGAGCAGGAAGCTTCAGACACGTTTACCCGTCGTAGTTTCCTGCTATCGACTGTAGAAATGATCAAATAGTTTCTATGAAATGTGTTTTTCTTTTTTTTTTTTAAATGTGTTTATTGATTTTCCTTTTTCAACAAAAACACAAAACTCAAGCAACACACAACGACTCAGTTACAACCAATCAGTATCCATATCAGTAAAGACAGTAAAAAGAAGTACATAAATGGGTCGATAAAAGAAAAGAAGAATGGGTGCACAACAATGTGTCCCGTTATTGTGACCTTCCAGAGAATCCCTGTAAAAGAATGGAAGATGCATTGGAATCCAAGTAATTCAAATAAGGTTTCCAAACCTCATAAAATTGGTTGGAGTTTGAATGTGATGCCTAAGTCAAGTATTCCAGAGGCACCAACTCAAACAGCACTTTGTGCCGTCCCTTAACATTTGCTTCCTTAATGCTAATCCACTGCAATAAAATATTCTTCCTCGCTGCAAATGTAAGAATACCAAACAGTCTTTGATTTGTTAACCTCACACCTTTAGCGGGAAGGCCTTATGTAAGAGACAGTGGGTGCATCCCCAGCTTTAATCCCAGCATCTGTTCAATTTCTGTTAAAACATCAGACCAATATTTCTGCAGCTTATGGCAGGACCAGAGGCAAAGAGTTAGAGCCAATTTCTGTTTCACATTTAAGACACATTGGAGACAAACTAGGCTTGAACTTATGTCTGCGATTAGCGGATATATGCATCCTATGCAACATCTTAATCTGTATTGATTTGACACGGTTACAAACTGAGATTAATTTAGCACAGGTCCACATACTTTCCCAGTCAGCAGCATTGATTGTGACAGACAGTTCTCTCTCCCACTTTTCTCTGAGTTCTTGTAAAGCCGTGAATGGAGCAGCAAAATGTGTTTTTCTAACGGGGAAGTGTTCTCAAACATTTCGGAGCTTGGAAAAAGGTTTGAATGAGTCCCGACTCCTGGAGCCCTTTCTGTTCTGTGATTCGGTTGCCCACATCAGTGCCTGTGTTTTAACTTTTTGCATCCAAGGTATCGAGAATCAAGTTGAATCGAGTTGATTTGTCCATAAAAAGGACTGAAATAGATTCTATTGTGTAACTTGAGCTCTCAGTCTGCGTTAGCCTCTGAAAGCTAACCAACGCTAAGCTTCTTTGTACAGCCTTAAACTCCTTCTCATTCATGTGTTGGAGGCGCCCTCCTGTGGCAGAACAGGGTGTTACAACTCTTAATGTCCAAAGTCTTCTTGTACTATCAGTTAATAAACTACCAGGGCTGGGCAACGATTAAAATGTTTAATCTAATTAATCACATGATTTCCCTGATTTAATCACGATTAATCGCATTTGTACGCAGAATCCAAAAATGAATCCAAAAGTAGTGTATAGCTTTTAGCATTTAGCTTTATTTTAAATGTGCTGCCATATGAATGAAAGTGCCATAACATTTGTTGTGCAAACACACTTTTAACATCAGCATCTTTCTGTAGTTTTTATGTAGAAGCCTCGCTCCACTGTCTGTTTCCTTGAATGACTTGCTGCTATCAGTTGTGTGTTTTGCCTTTAAGTGATATTTTAGACTGGAACTACTACGCTGAGAAGACAATTCAACTTGGCAGTGTTTACAGATGACTTTGGTTCTGTCGACTCCGCCGTCTGGAAGAACTTTAACATGAAAATGGCCGAGTAAAAGTTCCGTACCCTTCTCCATGTTTGGTGGATCCGCCGATTACTTTCTTTTCCTGTTCCACAGCAGACAGCAACAGACTTTTACAAAATAAAAGCCTGTGAGCAGCAGACTTTTACAAAATAAAAGCCTGAGAGCAACAGACTTTTACAAAATAAAAGCCTGTGAGCAGCAGACTTTTACAGAATAAAAGCCTGTGAGCAGCAGACTTTTACAATAATAAAATAGATAATAAAACCTGCGCTAATGCGCGCTAAAATATGTATCGGCGTTAAATAATTAACGGGTTAACGCGATAATAACGAGTTAACTCGCCCGGCCCTATAAACTACACATGACAGCAAATGAATTATTAATGCACTTAAAGGAAGGAACACAAACGGATGTCTATTGAATGACCCCCTGTTGACAGACTCAACACCGAACACTGCGTGCACTCAAAGCCAATGAAGTTGTGTGTTTATTTTTGTGTTTATTTATGTCTTTATTTTTCTTCACTGTAGCGAATCCTGCAGGACTCTGAGGAGCGGGACCATCTGCTCCGAGAGCTGCAGCAGAACCTGCAGAACAAACGTGAGCCGGCGATGGGCGTCAAACACACACTGTGACGGAGGAGAGCCGAGCGGTGCGCACCACGTGCACACCACGTGCACACTCTGCACAGGAAGGAGGAATACTTTGCACTTTTTCCGAACCACCGTTTTGCCTCCTGAGCGTATTTATCGTTGTGATCGTTGGATCTATTTATAGTTTTCTTCCCACATTCATACGGTTTGTGTTTGCAGACCTGCTTTTTGGGACTTGAGCTGAAGGAAAGTTGAATTTTCCACAGTTACAACTGAACTTCCTGCATCGCATCAGGGATTTCAGCCTCATTGTTTTCAGTATGTGGTGTCAGGCTTGTTATAGCTGGATGTTTGGTACGTGATCTGCAAATGACTGTATTCAGTTCAATTAGAATGTCATTTTTAGGCAGGGACTTGCTTTCATGCAGTGGGAACATTTCTAACTGGGATTATTGTTTAGTTGCTGTTCTGATGTTGCTTTAAGGAGCTCTTTGCAGGTGTGTTTCTTTTTGCTTTTTGTTTCCAGTGTTTAGGGGCAAAGCTACAACCAAAGTAAAATTTTAGCTGCTTTAAGTTTCTGCTTTTTATGAGTCTCCTTTTTCCTTTTATTCTGGACTCATTCCTGGTGTTTACATGTCTGTATTTTTGGTCTGGGACTTCTTACGAAGATATTTTCAATTCTTTTTTTTTTTTTTTATTTAGCTCAAGAGAAATAAACTCTGTGATGCAAAAAAGACTTTGGTCTTCAGACCCAGTTATTTCAGCAATCAGCACCCAGGCACCATGATAAAAGATGAGTGAAAACCCTGTTTCCAGAATAGTTAGAAGTTTTTTAAAAATGCAACAAAGTCAAACTGTTTGTTTGTTTGTTTGGGCCTAAGTCTAAAAAAACATAATTTTCAGATTGTTCACTGAGTAACTTAATTGAGTCTGAAGCAGCAACACTCAGTAAAAGCTGTTCCAGAGTCCATCAGCTTCCTTTAATGACTCTTTTTAACGCTCTGGGAACTGAGGACACGGATTTGTTGCAGTTTTTCAGAGGAATCCGGGTCCATTCCTGCTGAATCCAACGTTTCAGCTGCTCAGCAGCCTTGCAAAGCTGAACTCAGTTCATATCCAGATGTCCTGACATCTTCTATTAGAGTTCACTGATCTAATTCAGAAGAATTCTCCAGCCGACCTGGCCCAGATTCAGCAAAACGGGGCCCAAACCATGTGGCTACCACCACCATGCTTCACATGTGGGGCACATCGGGCTCTTTGGCACGAATGTAACTTTCTCCAAACAGAAAATCTAATCATCCATCTTGTTTTTTTTTTTTTTTTAAAGCAGCCTTCTAGTATAACCATATTCTTAAAAAAAAAAAAAAAAAAAACTGCACACACTCACACTTGGCTGTCGTACCAGCAATTGGTAACTTCTGACTTTAATTTAACTTAATCTTTCATTTAATATAATTAATAATTTATAATAATATATAATTTAATAATATTTTATTAATAATTCAATTTAATCTTAATCGATTTTGTTGTATTTTATTGCTTTCACTGTTCTTTTATTGTTTTTACTTCTTCTCTTTATTTATTACCTGCTGTAAAGCACTTTGGTACACCGTAAGGATTGTCTGTAAAGGGCTGCAGAAATAAAGGACATTTACATTTTTGCAGAAATGAGCAAATTTTACAGCCATCACAGACTTCCAAGAACCAGGGTAAAGCTGTACGCTGGTTTGATTGATCCGCTGAAAAAGGTATTTGCTCTCTGCATATGGATGAGAGTTATGTTGTGCTCTTTTTACCCACCGTGATTATTTCCTGTACCACTTCTCTCACTACAATCACACCCGTTGAAGACGGTTTAAACGGATATTTTCAGTTGAGCCCTCAGCCACCACTTCTCAGCACAAAGTAATATATTTTATAAATCAAATCAAATTTATTTATATAGCACATTTCATGTACAGAACAATTCAAAGTGCTTTACATAAAATAAAAGCATTGCAGCAGGGAGTGGAAGAAGCATTAAAATACATAAAAGAATATAAAGAGAAACAAATAAAGTAATTTAAAAACAAGCAACAGTCCAGATAAGTTCAAAGATATCGTGCAGATTTCATGCATAGACACATGAGAACAGAAATGTTTTTAACCTGGATTTAAAAATGTCTCCATCTGGTGAAAGTTTAATCTCCAAAATTCCAAAATAAAATCTCCAAGTTTTATATCCAAAATGTTCATTTTTTTTGTCACATTTTCATTTCATTTCATTATTTTTTTGTTCAAACTGTTTTAAACTGTTGTAAAACTTTCACATGAGGAGGAAAGAGAAACAAAGCTGATTGAGTGCTCCGTCTTCTCCTCATTGTCCAATCACCGATCAGCTCTGAGTCTCTGGTTACCCCACGTGTTGCCATGGAGATGATACTTTACACAAAATTACCCCCCTGGATGCTTCTCTGGTTAAAAAACGCGATCATCTCATTTAAAGCTGTCCACAGTGGTTCTGTCCGTGTGCAACATGATGCCGGTTCCCCTCGGCTCGGTCACCATCGGACCGCAGTCCTGGCGCGACGGGACGGCCCGGTCCATCCGGCGGGCGGAGAGCCTGGTCCGGCAGACTCGGGCCGGTCGCTCCGCGGCTGGCGGCCGGCCCCGGAGCGTGAGTTTCGCCCCAATGCGCGCGAACGGCACCGCAGAAACGGACGAATATAAAAACACAGCAGAGGAAGCCGGACTGAGACGGGACCCCATCTGTGAAAATAAGACGGGGAGGCCCCAAACTGCAGGAGCCAGGGTGAGAAAAACCGTTTACAGAGATAGCCCTGGGTCACTTTGGAAATAATGTTTTTATTTTCATGTCAACTTTGCAATGTGGAGTAGGACCGGAGTTCCCAGCCTTGGGTTTGGGGCTCTTTCAGGGGACACGGAACCAGAAAAATCCCCTCAAAATGTTGACATATTGTTAGGGCTGGGCAACGATTAAAATGTTTTTTGAAAACAATTGAAAACTTTGTAGTTATGATCAGAACTGAAGTGGAATAAAAGATCTATGAAAAAAAAAAGCAGGAAAAATATTAACATATGATGTTTTTAAGTTGTTTTACAAGGGGACAAAAAATGTCCCCTTTCAGAAATTAAGTTGCGTTTTAAATCAGGTATGAGGGTTAAGGAACTTGACAATGTGTGATTTTTTCTTTCTATTTAAACATGCTTTTTAAAATTCTGTAAAAAGTTCCCATCCGGCTCCCGGAGGACATCTGTGGTCCCGTTCCCGCCTGCCAGCCTGCGGGAGCACTGTGCTGCAGCCAGCGTGGCTGTGGCCGGCGGTTACATGCGGAGGGTGCGGGAGGTTGAGGGGCAGCTGCGCCGGCAGGCCGGCCGGGTCACCGAGGAGGGCACCAAGCTGGAGAGGGAGCGGGGTCGCCTGGAGAGGACGCTGCGCAGCATCACCACCAACCTGACCGTCAACAGGAGGAGCTCGGAGGGCAGGAGCAGGAGGCCATCCACCGCTGAGACGGTGAGACTAAAGCCGGGACTTCCCCCGCAGACACATGCAAGCCACAAAACTGTCCAACGTGCGTCATAACATCATCATGCAACATCAAACCCGGGTCGCATCCTTCCAGGAAGGCTGAGTATTGCATGTGTGGCCTGTTGCAGATGAGAGACGGCGCTGATGGCTTGTTGCTGTGGGAGAGAAAAGAGCTGGTGGAGTTGAAACGGGATCTGGAGGGAGCGTTGAGAAGCACACTGACCCAGCTCCAGGTGATCCATGACATCACTGCTCTGTTTTCATCTTGTTTTTCAACACGCCTACCTATAGGCCACTGTAATTTCTTACACCAAATAAATAGTGTCGGGTTCCATGGCAGAGGAAAAACGAGAAACAATATCCTATTCTGCCTTTTATAGCCTATTTACTAAACTGTCTTAGGCATTATAAATGGGTAAAATGTGGGTAGGTTAGTTTTAAAAGGCTACTCAATCAGGGGAATAACTTATCAGACCATATCAGGGACTCTTAATTTAAGATTCTGACTTTTTATTTTGCAATATTCCCTCTTGTAGAAGTATTTATTGACTGTGCTGCATTAAGATTAAAACATGTTCAGCACCTGAACTGAAATATTGTTCATTATTTAGTATCTGTTGACCTGTTGAAAACTGTAACACTGGGCATACTGTGTTTTTTAGTAATATTTCCTCTTGTTAAAGGCTAACTTGATTATGTTTGATGAGCTACAGAAGGAGGAATTGAAAAGCTAAATGGCTGAACTCAAAAGTGTTTCTATTTGCTTAGATAACCTGTAGCTCTGTTAAACCTGTTGAGGTTCATGCAAATTTCAATAAATGTTCTTATACATCCAGTACAGGCTCATTTTCTGTATACAGTAAGGCAGTGTTGGTGGTGGGGTTCTGGCTGGGGGCCTGGGCCCCTGTACAGCTGTATGCCCAGCAACGCCCCTGGTAACAACCCCAACACACTGGAAAAAATGCCCCTCCAAAAATAAGTAAAAAAACAACAAATAAAAGACGTTTTTGCTTGAAATAAGCAAAAAATCTGCCGATGGAACTAGTGAAAATCGGTTTGTCAAGATTTCTTGAAAGAAAATGTGATATTTGGGACTTTTGAGATAAAAGTGATCTTGAAATTAGCTTAAAAACCTCTTCAAATGAAAAAAAGCTCCTCCCCCTAAGAGACTCCTCCCACTGAGGAAGAGACTCCTCCCCCTAAGAGACTCCTCCCACTGAGGAAGAGACTCCTCCCCCTATGACTCCTCCCACTGAGGAAGAGACTCCTCCCCCTAAGAGACTCCTCCCACTGAGGAAGAGACTCCTCCCCCTATGACTCCTCCCACTGAGGAAGAGACTCCTCCCCCTAAGAGACTCCTCCCACTGAGGAAGAGACTCCTCCCCCTATGACTCCTCCCCCTGAGGCAGAGACTCCTCCCCCTAAGAGACTCCTCCCCGAGGAAGAGACTCCTCCCCCTAAGAGACTCCTCCCCCTAAGACAGAGACTCCTCCCCTAAGACAGAGACTCCTCCCCTAAGACAGAGACTCCTCCCCCTAAGAGACTCCTCCCCGAGGAAGAGACTCCTCCCCCTAAGAGACTCCTCCCCCTAAGACAGAGACTCCTCCCCTAAGACAGAGACTCCTCCCCCTAAGACAGAGACTCCTCCCACTAAGACAGAGACTCCTCCCCCTAACAGACTCCTCCCACTGAGGAAGAGACTCCTCCCCCTAAGAGACTCCACCCCCTAACAGACTCCACCCCTAACAGACTCCTCCCACTGAGGAAGAGACTCCTCCCCCTAAGAGACTCCTCCCACTGAGGAAGTGACCCCTCCCCCTAAGACAGAGACTCCTCCCCCTAAGAGACTCCTCCCCTAAGACAGAGACTCCTCCCCTAAGACAGAGACTCCTCCCCTAAGAGACTCCTCCTCCTAACAGACTCCTCCCCCTAAGACAGAGACTCCTCCCCCTAAGAGACTCCTCCTCCTAACAGACTCCTCCCCCTAAAACAGAGACTCCTCCCCTAAGACAGAGACTCCTCCCCTAAGAGACTC
Organism: Odontesthes bonariensis; assembly: GCF_027942865.1. Lineage (NCBI taxonomy): Eukaryota > Metazoa > Chordata > Actinopteri > Atheriniformes > Atherinopsidae > Odontesthes > Odontesthes bonariensis. Next base: position 38,257,133 of record NC_134510.1, read on the forward strand.
CTCCTCCTAACAGACTCCTCCCCCTAAGACAGAGACTCCTCCCCTAAGAGACTCCTCCTCCTAACAGACTCCTCCCCCTAAAATAGAGACTCCTCCCCTAAGAGACTCCTCCCCCAAGAGACTCCTCCCCTAAGACAGAGACTCCTCCCCCTAAGAGACTCCTCCCCCTGAGGCAGAGACTCCTCCCACTGAGTAAGAGACTCCTCCCCCTAAGCCAGAGACTCCTCCCCTAAGACAGAGACTCCTCCCCCTAAAACAGAAACTCCTCCCCCTATGAGACTCCTCCCCCTAAGAGACTCCTCCCCCTGAGGCAGAGACTCCACCCTGAGGAAGAGACTCCTCCCCCTATGAGACTCCACCCCCTAACAGACTCCTCCCACTGAGGAAGAGACTCCTCCCCCTGAGGAAGACACTCCTCCCCCTAAGAGACTCCTCCCACTGAGGAAGAGACTCCTCCCCCTATGACTCCTCCCCCTGAGACAGAGACTCCTCCCCCTAAGACAGAGACTCCTCCCCCTAAGAGACTCCTCCCCGAGGCAGAGACTCCTCCCCCTAAGAGACTCCTCCCCTAAGACAGAGACTCCTCCCCCTAAGACAGAGACCCCTCCCCCTAAGAGACTCCTCCCACTGAGGCAGAGACTCCTCCCCCTGAGAGACTCCTCCCACTGAGGCAGAGACTCCTCCCCCTAAGACAGACACTCCTCCCCCTGAGACAGAGACTCCTCCCCCTGAGGCAGAGACTCCTCCCCCTAAGACAGAGACTCCTCCCCCTAAGAGACTCCTCCCCCTGAGGCAGAGACTCCTCCCCCTAACAGACTCCACCCCTTAAGACAGAGACTCCTCCCCCTGAGAGACTCCTCCCACTGAGGAAGAGACTCCTCCTCCTAACAGACTCCTCCCCCTAAAACAGAAACTCCTCCCCCTATGAGACTCCTCCCCCTAAGAGACTCCTCCCCCTGAGGCAGAGACTCCACCCTGAGGAAGAGACTCCTCCCCCTATGAGACTCCACCCCCTAACAGACTCCTCCCACTGAGGAAGAGACTCCTCCCCCTGAGGAAGACACTCCTCCCCCTAAGAGACTCCTCCCACTGAGGAAGAGACTCCTCCCCCTATGACTCCTCCCCCTGAGACAGAGACTCCTCCCCCTAAGACAGAGACTCCTCCCCCTAAGAGACTCCTCCCCGAGGCAGAGACTCCTCCCCCTAAGACAGAGACCCCTCCCCCTAAGAGACTCCTCCCACTGATGCAGAGACTCCTCCCCCTGAGAGACTCCTCCCCCTGAGAGACTCCTCCCACTGATGCAGAGACTCCTCCCCCTGAGAGACTCCTCCCACTGAGGCAGAGACTCCTCCCCCTAAGACAGAGACTCCTCCCCCTGAGACAGAGACTCCTCCCCCTAAGACAGAGACTCCTCCCCCTGAGAGACTCCTCCCCCTGAGACAGAGACTCCTCAGTGGGAGTGCTAGTGCACGTGTGTGTGTGCACGTGTGTAGGTGCACGTGCTAGTGCACGTTTATGCGTGTGCACGTGCGTGTGCACGCGTGTGTCTAAGTGTGTGCACGTGTGTAGTAGCATGTGCATGTGCACGTGTGTGCACGTGTGTGCGCATGTGTGTGCACGTGCTAGTGCACGTGTGTGTAAGTGTGTTTGTGCATGTGTGTGTGTGCAAGTGTGTGCACGTGTGTGTGCACGTGTGTAGGTGTACGTGCGTGCACGTGTGTAGGTGTGTGTGTGTGTGTGTGCACGTGTGTAGGTGCACGTGTGTGTGCATATGTGTATTAATGTGCACGTGCTAGTGCACGTGTGTGTGCATATGTGTATGCATGTGCACGAGTGTGTGTGCACGTTTATGCGTGTGCGCGTGTGTGCACGTGTTAGTGCACGTGCGTGTGCACATGTGTGCATATGTGTATTAATGTGCACGTGCTAGTGCACGTGTGTGTGCACGTTTATGCGTGTGCACGCGTGTAGGTGCACGTGCGTGTGTACGTGTGGGCTCAAACATTGAGCTGTCGGAACAAAGGGTGAATTTAATCTGGAACAAAGACATTTCGGACGAGTGGGCTGTAGGATCAATGGGAAATTTTCGGAATATTGACGGGTCGGACCAAAGGGGCGTCGGAGAAATGACATGTTACCAAAAACGGACAGGACTCGGGCTCCAGGAAAAGCCAAAAACCTGTTTTCACCAGTACAATTAGTCAATAACTCCTGGAACTTTGGATTACAGACAACTTTGGAACTTGGACCACGGAGAAACTTTCCCACTGCGCGCTGGATGACAGCAGGAACTGTCGCCGTTACACGCGGACAATTGTTAGACAAAGGAAGAAAGGAACCAGTCGTTTGAGGGTATGTACGGCAAAATGCCAGAAGATTAGGAACTTTTTCGTTGGAGAAAAATATTTGGATTATTTAGAAGCTAGTTTGGTTGGTGTTTTTTTGTGAGTTAATTAACGACCAAACAATTGGAAGCAGCAAACGCAGTTTATTTTTGGAAGGAAACCCGACATTTAAGTTTGAAAGGAAAGGCACACACAAAACACACACAAATCATTTTTTAACCAAAAATCTGTATTTCGTCTTAACTCCGGAAAAGAAGGCTATTCCTGGGTTTCTTTCTCAAACAAGCCGACCCCGCCGATTTCAGCGTGGCGTGCGGCAGCGAGACAACGGCAGTTTTAACGCCGGTTATCAGGCGGTGTGTTCTACTTGGCTTTTCACACCGGACAGTCCGCGGCCGCGGTAGTTCCGCTCCAGCCCTGTCTGCATTCCCCATTCATTTCAACGGGACACCGCCGGCCGCTGCCGTCCAAATTCCGCTCGAGTTCTATTTTCCAAAAGCAGCGCGAGACGGAGGCGTCTCCCGCGCCGCTACCGCCCGACTACCGCTGCGTCTGTGCGCAAGGAGAACCGGGCTCCAGGCCCACCATCAGCACCTGTGTACCCACACTTAAGCACCCCTCCCCGGCCTAACGATCCAGTCCGCACCCCCTGGAGCTCCACGCCCCTGGTACCGTAAAAAAAAAAGAAAAAAAGAACCGGGCTCCAGGCCCTCCATCCACACCTGTGTACCCACACTTAAGCACCCCTCCCCGGCCTAAGTATCCAGTCCGCACCCCCTGGAGCTCCACGCCCCTGGTAGGCCTACTGTTAAAAAAAAAAAAGAACCGGGCTCCAGGCCCTCCATCCACACCTGTGTACCCACACTTAAGCACCCCTCCCCGGCCTAACGATCCAGTCCGCACCCCCTGGAGCTCCACGCCCCTGGTACTATAAAAAAAAAAAAGAATCGGGCTCCAGGCCCTCCATCCACACCTGTGTACCCACACTTAAGCACCCCTCCCCGGCCTAACGATCCAGTCCGCACCCCCTGGAGCTCCACGCCCCTGGTACCGTAAAAAAAAAAGAAAAACAGAACCGAGCTCCAGGCCCTCCATCCACACCTGTGTACCCACACTTAAGCACCCCTCCCCGGCCTAACGATCCAGTCCGCACCCCCTGGAGCTCCACGCCCCTGGTACTGTAAGAAAAAAAAGAACCGAGCTCCAGGCCCTCCATCCACACCTGTGTACCCACACTTAAGCACCCCTCCCCGGCCTAAGTATCCAGTCCGCACCCCCTGGAGCTCCACGCCCCTGGTACTGTAAGAAAAAAAAGAACCGAGCTCCAGGCCCTCCATCCACACCTGTGTACCCACACTTAAGCACCCCTCCCCGGCCTAACGATCCAGTCCGCACCCCCTGGAGCTCCACGCCCCTGGTACCGTAAAAAAAAAAAAGAAAAACAGAACCGGGCTCCAGGCCCTCCATCCACACCTGTGTACCCACACTTAAGCACCCCTCCACGGCCTAACGATCCAGTCCGCACCCCCTGGAGCTCCACGCCCCTGGTACTTTAAAAAAAAAAAAGAACCGAGCTCCAGGCCCTCCATCCGCACCTGTGTACCCACACTTAAGCACCCCTCCCCGGCCTAAGTATCCAGTCCGCACCCCCTGGAGCTCCACGCCCCTGGTACTGTAAGAAAAAAAAGAACCGAGCTCCAGGCCCTCCATCCACACCTGTGTACCCACACTTAAGCACCCCTCCCCGGCCTAACGATCCAGTCCGCACCCCCTGGAGCTCCACGCCCCTGGTACCGTAAAAAAAAAAGAAAAAAAAGAACCGAGCTCCAGGCCCTCCATCCACACCTGTGTACCCACACTTAAGCACCCCTCCCCGGCCTAACGATCCAGTCCGCACCCCCTGGAGCTCCACGCCCCTGGTACTTTAAAAAAAAAAAAGAACAGAGCTCCAGGCCCTCCATCCGCACCTGTGTACCCACACTTAAGCACCCCTCCCCGGCCTAAGTATCCAGTCCGCACCCCCTGGAGCTCCACGCCCCTGGTACTATAAAAAAAAAAAAGAACCGGGCTCCAGGCCCTCCATCCGCACCTGTGTACCCACACTTAAGCACCCCTCCCCGGCCTAACGATCCAGTCCGCACCGCCTGGAGCTCCACGCCCCTGGTACTATAAAACACTGAAATTTTTTTAAGTCACCAGGCTGCCTGGTCCAGGCACACTCACCCGAACTCAAGCAGCCCTTCCCGGGCATGGACTCTGGTCCTTCCCGACCGGAGCTCCATGTAATTTTTTTTTTTTTTTTTTTAAGAGTCCCCAGGCTCCAGGGCCTCTGGCCCCACACACTCACCCCCACTCAAGCACACTCTGCCCCGGGCCTCAGGGACTCTGCCAATCCCTGAGTCTCGTGCCCCCGGTACTACACCATTCCCTCGTGAGAGGGTCGGGTCCGGCCGACAAAAGCTTGGATCGAGGGCTGACTTTCAACAGATCGCAGCGAGGTAGCTGCTCTGCTACGTACGAAACCCTGACCCAGAATCAGGGCGTCTGCAAGTGATTTAGCAGCAGGTTCTCCACAAACATGCGGTGCGCGATAGGAGAGGGGCGACTTAGAGGAACTGTTTTGAAGTTTATTGGACATTGAAATATCTGAAAGAAAGAAAAGTATTATTTTTGGGACTTTTTGGAACTTTATTTTGAACAATGGCCGATTCAAATGAGCCTCAGACCGAGACGCCTGTCGAGGACATGGAGGACGAAGTGACGCGTGTGCGCAGGGCAAGGACAAATGTCTCCCATTACGAGGAGAATCAAATGATTTCATGGCAGACAAAGAATTCCTTGAAGAAGTGAAGCTAAATATGACGAGGTTGAATGAGTTTTTTTAATCTGCCATTGTTCTAAATAAAGTGTAACCCCTGTCCCAGCAGCAAAGTCTGACCCATCGTGTCTCTCAGCATGCTGACGTCACTGCTGATGTGTGACAGCCGGCTAACGAGGCGTTGCCCCGGTAACAGGAGCGCGTGCGGCTCGCCTGTGTCTCTGACAGGTGCGCTCACTTTGGCTTCTTAAAACTGCACTCTATAACTTTGACTGCGCTCGACTGTCTCCAACAAACGGGTCGCTGTTCAGAAAGTAAAAGTCGCATCCAAATCATTCTTGAACCGCCAGCGCCCCAAGAGACGGCAGAAGCCAGCGGTGTCCTTTTCATCCGGCTACTATGTGCGGCTCGTTTCTTATGGCAGTTTTAAAATCATTTTTCACCTGAATTTGATGACTTTAAGCCTTTATAATGGAAATGGAGAGGCGACCTCTGGACTCAGAGGCAATTTGTAAGAAAAATGTGCGGCAGAGCTCAATGAGTGTGACTAAACCGAGCATAAGGAGAGAGCCCAGCCATGTGAGCGGTGAGATGCAAAGCACAGAGGAAATTCTAAAGAAAAAAAGAATCGAGGATAAAGTGTGCGAGAGGGAGTGCTGCATGGTGTATATCGCTGACACTGACGGGGCTGGATAATTGTAGCTTACTGTGGAAACTCCGGTGAGTGATATCAATGATATGTGAAGCTAATTTATTAAGCTTTTATTTTACAATTTATAATTATTATTATTTTTATTTTTTTTAAATGTTTTTTTTAACTATGTATTCATATTGTGATATGGACCATGCACTTGTGTCTGATATAAATATTGAATTGAATAATGGCTAGCAAGATCGTTTGCTGGTGTATTTAAAAAAAAAACAAAAAAAAAAAACATGTTGTTGCACTATTTTTGTATATTTTAAAGCAAAAAGAGGGAGAGAAAAAAAGGTCGTTTGCTAGCAAGATCGTCTGCTAGCAAGATTGTTTGCTAGCAAGATCGTCTGCTAGCAAGATTGTTTGCTAGCAAGGTCGTCTGCTAGCAAGATCGTCTGCTAGCAAGATTGTTTGCTAGCAAGGTCGTCTGCTAGCAAGATCGTCTGCTAGCAAGATTGTTTGCTAGCAAGATCGTCTGCTAGCAAGATTGTTTGCTAGCAAGGTCGTCTGCTAGCAAGATCGTCTGCTAGCAAGATTGTTTGCTAGCAAGGTCGTCTGCTAGCAAGATCGTTTGCTAGCAAGATTGTTTGCTAGCAAGATCGTTTGCTAGCAAGATTGTTTGCTAGCAAGATTGTTTGCTAGCAAGGTCGTCTGCTAGCAAGATCGTCTGCTAGCAAGATGTCAGTAGTCTTTAGTCTTGAGCTCTGTAGTCATGCTATCCCTCATTGAAATCCTATTAATTTATTTGTGTTTTAATTTTATTCAAGTGTATCTATTTATAGTTCCCTGTTACTAAAACCTTCTTATTATTTTGGTCCGGTCGAAGTGGGTGGTGTTCTGTGTGTTTTTTTTTTTTTTAAAGAAAAGAAAAGATAAATCTTATGTAACCTTCCCGATAAGTCTTTGTCACTACTCTTGTTTCTTTTTCTCAATAAAAAGATTTATAAAAAAAACAAACAAAAAAGAAACCTGCTCAATACCTGTGCCTGTTAGATTGAATATATCTTTATTTTTGTTCTCTTCACAGGACATGCGAGCGGCTCTGGAGGAGAAGGAGCACCTGCTGACGGAGGTGGAGAAAGAGCGGGGCCTGTGGAGACAGCGGGATGGGGCCTTCGCTGCTCTGCTGCAGGAGAAGGAGGCTCTGATCCAGGACCTCCAACAGCAGCTGGATGTGTGTCAGACAGATGTGGAGGTAATCCAGGTCCCACTGTCGGGCTAACGTCGTCTTCTTTTTTTTTTTTTTGGCCACATCGGAGAAATGTTTTAGAGGATAATTCTTTCAGATTTTTGTTGTTGTTGAATTAAACAAGCAATCCGACACCTTGGATAGTTTTCACTGAGTGTTTGCTCCAGTCAGTGTTGGGCTTTAGCTGGTTGGATTAGGGGAGATGTAACATCCATCTGCAGCCTTCTGATGTGACTGAGAGCAGAGCAGCGAGTTCACCCTTAACTCCTGTAAAGCCGAGTGTTCCTGCAGCTCCAGCTGCTGCATCTTTGTTGGTCCATCACGTTATTTGCATGTTGTGAAGTGTTTTAATGCATTTATACATGAACTTGGCAGCCATGTTACTCCACAGGCAGAAAATATGAATCCAGATCAGCTGCATGTTTCTGCATGACTCAGTGAAACTAATCTGAGGGAAAATGTTTTTCTGCTGATCCCCAGACAAAGATTGAGTGTTAAAGTGTCCCATTATCTCAGTGATGAATGATTAAATGACCAAAGAAGCCAGAAGTTAATGTTTGTGCTCAAACAAACCTTCAGATCGGCATCTGAGTGCAGATTACAGTCTGAATCTGTCCAGTATGTTCTTATGTATGTATGTTTCTATGTATGTATGTTTTTATGTATGAATGTCTGTATGTCTGTATGTATGTCTGTATGTATGTGTGAACACGCTAATCTGAGCTGTAAACGGTTTTGTGTCTCTGAGTCCTGCAGTCCTCCGTGAGTCCGTCTGAGCTGAGCTTGGTCGGTAAACATTGACTTTGGTGACCGCAAACGTGTCATTTTCCCCCAGGCTCTCTCCGGCTCTGCGATTGGTCGGCAGTCGGCTGAGCCGGCAGCGTCGTTGAAAGACCGAGTGGAGCACAGCGCCACCCTGTGTCAGGAGGTCACCAAACTCACCGCAGCCCTGCAGGAGTACCAGGACACGGTGCAGGTGAGAAATCACAGTTTTACCCGTCTGACGGAAACCTGATAAACAAAAAGCTGCAGACCTGAAGCAGGACGATTACTCCACCTGCTTCCAGGTGCGGCGCTGAAGCATTTTACTGCCGCCTCTGACCTCTGGGGCTTTCTTTTTCCCCACCAGGTTCAGCAGGAGAGTCACAGTCAGACGGTGTCCTCTCTGAAGGCTCAGCTCAGAGACGCTCAGCAGGAGCTGAGGAGGACGGAGAAGGAGAAGAAGGAGGCTGACAGAGGCCGGCGAAACGGCCGAGAGGACGGCGAGCGGGAGGAGAGGAAGCTGAAGGACAGCCTGCAGAAGAGAGACAAACTCATAGAGGTAAGGTGCTCAAAGCTGTGGCAGCAGAGCAGGAAGCTTCAGAGCCGTTTACCCGTCGTAGTTTCCTGCTATCGACTGTAGAAATGATCAAATAGTTTCTATGAAATGTGTTTTTCTTTTTTTTTTTTTTTAAATGTGTTTATTGATTTTCCTTTTTCAACAAAAACAAACACAAAACTCAAGCAACACACAACGACTCAGTTACAACCAATCAGTATCCATATCAGTAAAGACAGTAAAAAAGAAGTACATAAATGGGTCAATAAAAGAAAAGAAGAATGGGTGCACAACAATGTGTCCCGTTATTGTGACCTTCCAGAGAATCCCTGTAAAAGAATGGAAGATGCATTGGAATCCAAGTAATTCAAATAAGGTTTCCAAACCTCATAAAATTGGTTGGAGTTTGAATGTGATGCGCAATTCAAGTATTCCAGAGGCACCAACTCAAACAGCACTTTGTGCCGTCCCTTAACATTTGGTTCCTTATTGCTAATCCACTGCAATAAAATACTCTTCCTCGCTGCAAATGTAAGAATACCAAACAGTCTTTGATTTGTTAACCTCACACCTTTAGCGGGAAGGCCTTATGTAAGAGACAGTGGGTCCATCCCCAGCTTTAATCCCAGTATCTTTTCAATTTCTGTTAAAACATCAGACCAATATTTCTGCAGCTTATGGCAGGACCAAAGACAGTGAGTTAGAGCCAATTTCTGTTTCACATTTAAGACACATTGGAGACAAACTAGGCTTGAACTTATGTCTGCGATTAGCGGATATATGCATCCTATGCAACATCTTAATCTGTATTGATTTGACACGGTTACAAACTGAGATTAATTTAGCACAGGTCCACATACTTTCCCAGTCAGCAGCATTGATTGTGACAGACAGTTCTCTCTCCCACTTTTCTCTGAGTTCTTGTAAAGCCGTGAATGGAGCAGCAAAATGTGTTTTTCTAACGGGGAAGTGTTCTCAAACATTTCGGAGCTTGGAAAAAGGTTTGAATGAGTCCCGACTCCTGGAGCCCTTTCTGTTCTGTGATTCGGTTGCCCACATCAGTGCCTGTGTTTTAACTTTTTGCATCCAAGGTATCGAGAATCAAGTTGAATCGAGTTGATTTGTCCATAAAAAGGACTGAAATAGATTCTATTGTGTAACTTGAGCTCTCAGTCTGCGTTAGCCTCTGAAAGCTAACCAACGCTAAGCTTCTTTGTACAGCCTTAAACTCCTTCTCATTCATGTGTTGGAGGCGCCCTCCTGTGGCAGAACAGGGTGTTACAACTCTTAATGTCCAAAGTCTTCTTGTACTATCAGTTAATAAACTACCAGGGCTGGGCAACGATTAAAATGTTTAATCTAATTAATCACATGATTTCCCTGATTTAATCACGATTAATCGCATTTGTACGCAGAATCCAAAAATGAATCCAAAAGTAGTGTATAGCTTTTAGCATTTAGCTTTATTTTAAATGTGCTGCCATATGAATGAAAGTGCCATAACATTTGTTGTGCAAACACACTTTTAACATCAGCATCTTTCTGTAGTTTTTATGTAGAAGCCTCGCTCCACTGTCTGTTTCCTTGAATGACTTGCTGCTATCAGTTGTGTGTTTTGCCTTTAAGTGATATTTTAGACTGGAACTACTACGCTGAGAAGACAATTCAACTTGGCAGTGTTTACAGATGACTTTGGTTCTGTCGACTCCGCCGTCTGGAAGAACTTTAACATGAAAATGGCCGAGTAAAAGTTCCGTACCCTTCTCCATGTTTGGTGGATCCGCCGATTACTTTCTTTTCCTGTTCCACAGCAGACAGCAACAGACTTTTACAAAATAAAAGCCTGTGAGCAGCAGACTTTTACAAAATAAAAGCCTGAGAGCAACAGACTTTTACAAAATAAAAGCCTGTGAGCAGCAGACTTTTACAGAATAAAAGCCTGTGAGCAGCAGACTTTTACAATAATAAAATAGATAATAAAACCTGCGCTAATGCGCGCTAAAATATGTATCGGCGTTAAATAATTAACGGGTTAACGCGATAATAACGAGTTAACTCGCCCGGCCCTATAAACTACACATGACAGCAAATGAATTATTAATGCACTTAAAGGAAGGAACACAAACGGATGTCTATTGAATGACCCCCTGTTGACAGACTCAACACCGAACACTGCGTGCACTCAAAGCCAATGAAGTTGTGTGTTTATTTTTGTGTTTATTTATGTCTTTATTTTTCTTCACTGTAGCGAATCCTGCAGGACTCTGAGGAGCGGGACCATCTGCTCCGAGAGCTGCAGCAGAACCTGCAGAACAAACGTGAGCCGGCGATGGGCGTCAAACACACACTGTGACGGAGGAGAGCCGAGCGGTGCGCACCACGTGCACACCACGTGCACACTCTGCACAGGAAGGAGGAATACTTTGCACTTTTTCCGAACCACCGTTTTGCCTCCTGAGCGTATTTATCGTTGTGATCGTTGGATCTATTTATAGTTTTCTTCCCACATTCATACGGTTTGTGTTTGCAGACCTGCTTTTTGGGACTTGAGCTGAAGGAAAGTTGAATTTTCCACAGTTACAACTGAACTTCCTGCATCGCATCAGGGATTTCAGCCTCATTGTTTTCAGTATGTGGTGTCAGGCTTGTTATAGCTGGATGTTTGGTACGTGATCTGCAAATGACTGTATTCAGTTCAATTAGAATGTCATTTTTAGGCAGGGACTTGCTTTCATGCAGTGGGAACATTTCTAACTGGGATTATTGTTTAGTTGCTGTTCTGATGTTGCTTTAAGGAGCTCTTTGCAGGTGTGTTTCTTTTTGCTTTTTGTTTCCAGTGTTTAGGGGCAAAGCTACAACCAAAGTAAAATTTTAGCTGCTTTAAGTTTCTGCTTTTTATGAGTCTCCTTTTTCCTTTTATTCTGGACTCATTCCTGGTGTTTACATGTCTGTATTTTTGGTCTGGGACTTCTTACGAAGATATTTTCAATTCTTTTTTTTTTTTTTTATTTAGCTCAAGAGAAATAAACTCTGTGATGCAAAAAAGACTTTGGTCTTCAGACCCAGTTATTTCAGCAATCAGCACCCAGGCACCATGATAAAAGATGAGTGAAAACCCTGTTTCCAGAATAGTTAGAAGTTTTTTAAAAATGCAACAAAGTCAAACTGTTTGTTTGTTTGTTTGGGCCTAAGTCTAAAAAAACATAATTTTCAGATTGTTCACTGAGTAACTTAATTGAGTCTGAAGCAGCAACACTCAGTAAAAGCTGTTCCAGAGTCCATCAGCTTCCTTTAATGACTCTTTTTAACGCTCTGGGAACTGAGGACACGGATTTGTTGCAGTTTTTCAGAGGAATCCGGGTCCATTCCTGCTGAATCCAACGTTTCAGCTGCTCAGCAGCCTTGCAAAGCTGAACTCAGTTCATATCCAGATGTCCTGACATCTTCTATTAGAGTTCACTGATCTAATTCAGAAGAATTCTCCAGCCGACCTGGCCCAGATTCAGCAAAACGGGGCCCAAACCATGTGGCTACCACCACCATGCTTCACATGTGGGGCACATCGGGCTCTTTGGCACGAATGTAACTTTCTCCAAACAGAAAATCTAATCATCCATCTTGTTTTTTTTTTTTTTTTAAAGCAGCCTTCTAGTATAACCATATTCTTAAAAAAAAAAAAAAAAAAAACTGCACACACTCACACTTGGCTGTCGTACCAGCAATTGGTAACTTCTGACTTTAATTTAACTTAATCTTTCATTTAATATAATTAATAATTTATAATAATATATAATTTAATAATATTTTATTAATAATTCAATTTAATCTTAATCGATTTTGTTGTATTTTATTGCTTTCACTGTTCTTTTATTGTTTTTACTTCTTCTCTTTATTTATTACCTGCTGTAAAGCACTTTGGTACACCGTAAGGATTGTCTGTAAAGGGCTGCAGAAATAAAGGACATTTACATTTTTGCAGAAATGAGCAAATTTTACAGCCATCACAGACTTCCAAGAACCAGGGTAAAGCTGTACGCTGGTTTGATTGATCCGCTGAAAGAAGGTATTTGCTCTCTGCATATGGATGAGAGTTATGTTGTGCTCTTTTTACCCACCGTGATTATTTCCTGTACCACTTCTCTCACTACAATCACACCCGTTGAAGACGGTTTAAACGGATATTTTCAGTTGAGCCCTCAGCCACCACTTCTCAGCACAAAGTAATATATTTTATAAATCAAATCAAATTTATTTATATAGCACATTTCATGTACAGAACAATTCAAAGTGCTTTACATAAAATAAAAGCATTGCAGCAGGGAGTGGAAGAAGCATTAAAATACATAAAAGAATATAAAGAGAAACAAATAAAGTAATTTAAAAACAAGCAACAGTCCAGATAAGTTCAAAGATATCGTGCAGATTTCATGCATAGACACATGAGAACAGAAATGTTTTTAACCTGGATTTAAAAATGTCTCCATCTGGTGAAAGTTTAATCTCCAAAATTCCAAAATAAAATCTCCAAGTTTTATATCCAAAATGTTCATTTTTTTTGTCACATTTTCATTTCATTTCATTATTTTTTTGTTCAAACTGTTTTAAACTGTTGTAAAACTTTCACATGAGGAGGAAAGAGAAACAAAGCTGATTGAGTGCTCCGTCTTCTCCTCATTGTCCAATCACCGATCAGCTCTGAGTCTCTGGTTACCCCACGTGTTGCCATGGAGATGATACTTTACACAAAATTACCCCCCTGGATGCTTCTCTGGTTAAAAAACGCGATCATCTCATTTAAAGCTGTCCACAGTGGTTCTGTCCGTGTGCAACATGATGCCGGTTCCCCTCGGCTCGGTCACCATCGGACCGCAGTCCTGGCGCGACGGGACGGCCCGGTCCATCCGGCGGGCGGAGAGCCTGGTCCGGCAGACTCGGGCCGGTCGCTCCGCGGCTGGCGGCCGGCCCCGGAGCGTGAGTTTCGCCCCAATGCGCGCGAACGGCACCGCAGAAACGGACGAATATAAAAACACAGCAGAGGAAGCCGGACTGAGACGGGACCCCATCTGTGAAAATAAGACGGGGAGGCCCCAAACTGCAGGAGCCAGGGTGAGAAAAACCGTTTACAGAGATAGCCCTGGGTCACTTTGGAAATAATGTTTTTATTTTCATGTCAACTTTGCAATGTGGAGTAGGACCGGAGTTCCCAGCCTTGGGTTTGGGGCTCTTTCAGGGGACACGGAACCAGAAAAATCCCCTCAAAATGTTGACATATTGTTAGGGCTGGGCAACGATTAAAATGTTTTTTGAAAACAATTGAAAACTTTGTAGTTATGATCAGAACTGAAGTGGAATAAAAGATCTATGAAAAAAAAAAGCAGGAAAAATATTAACATATGATGTTTTTAAGTTGTTTTACAAGGGGACAAAAAATGTCCCCTTTCAGAAATTAAGTTGCGTTTTAAATCAGGTATGAGGGTTAAGGAACTTGACAATGTGTGATTTTTTCTTTCTATTTAAACATGCTTTTTAAAATTCTGTAAAAAGTTCCCATCCGGCTCCCGGAGGACATCTGTGGTCCCGTTCCCGCCTGCCAGCCTGCGGGAGCACTGTGCTGCAGCCAGCGTGGCTGTGGCCGGCGGTTACATGCGGAGGGTGCGGGAGGTTGAGGGGCAGCTGCGCCGGCAGGCCGGCCGGGTCACCGAGGAGGGCACCAAGCTGGAGAGGGAGCGGGGTCGCCTGGAGAGGACGCTGCGCAGCATCACCACCAACCTGACCGTCAACAGGAGGAGCTCGGAGGGCAGGAGCAGGAGGCCATCCACCGCTGAGACGGTGAGACTAAAGCCGGGACTTCCCCCGCAGACACATGCAAGCCACAAAACTGTCCAACGTGCGTCATAACATCATCATGCAACATCAAACCCGGGTCGCATCCTTCCAGGAAGGCTGAGTATTGCATGTGTGGCCTGTTGCAGATGAGAGACGGCGCTGATGGCTTGTTGCTGTGGGAGAGAAAAGAGCTGGTGGAGTTGAAACGGGATCTGGAGGGAGCGTTGAGAAGCACACTGACCCAGCTCCAGGTGATCCATGACATCACTGCTCTGTTTTCATCTTGTTTTTCAACACGCCTACCTATAGGCCACTGTAATTTCTTACACCAAATAAATAGTGTCGGGTTCCATGGCAGAGGAAAAACGAGAAACAATATCCTATTCTGCCTTTTATAGCCTATTTACTAAACTGTCTTAGGCATTATAAATGGGTAAAATGTGGGTAGGTTAGTTTTAAAAGGCTACTCAATCAGGGGAATAACTTATCAGACCATATCAGGGACTCTTAATTTAAGATTCTGACTTTTTATTTTGCAATATTCCCTCTTGTAGAAGTATTTATTGACTGTGCTGCATTAAGATTAAAACATGTTCAGCACCTGAACTGAAATATTGTTCATTATTTAGTATCTGTTGACCTGTTGAAAACTGTAACACTGGGCATACTGTGTTTTTTAGTAATATTTCCTCTTGTTAAAGGCTAACTTGATTATGTTTGATGAGCTACAGAAGGAGGAATTGAAAAGCTAAATGGCTGAACTCAAAAGTGTTTCTATTTGCTTAGATAACCTGTAGCTCTGTTAAACCTGTTGAGGTTCATGCAAATTTCAATAAATGTTCTTATACATCCAGTACAGGCTCATTTTCTGTATACAGTAAGGCAGTGTTGGTGGTGGGGTTCTGGCTGGGGGCCTGGGCCCCTGTACAGCTGTATGCCCAGCAACGCCCCTGGTAACAACCCCAACACACTGGAAAAAATGCCCCTCCAAAAATAAGTAAAAAAACAACAAATAAAAGACGTTTTTGCTTGAAATAAGCAAAAAATCTGCCGATGGAACTAGTGAAAATCGGTTTGTCAAGATTTCTTGAAAGAAAATGTGATATTTGGGACTTTTGAGATAAAAGTGATCTTGAAATTAGCTTAAAAACCTCTTCAAATGAAAAAAAGCTCCTCCCCCTAAGAGACTCCTCCCACTGAGGAAGAGACTCCTCCCCCTAAGAGACTCCTCCCACTGAGGAAGAGACTCCTCCCCCTATGACTCCTCCCACTGAGGAAGAGACTCCTCCCCCTAAGAGACTCCTCCCACTGAGGAAGAGACTCCTCCCCCTATGACTCCTCCCACTGAGGAAGAGACTCCTCCCCCTAAGAGACTCCTCCCACTGAGGAAGAGACTCCTCCCCCTATGACTCCTCCCCCTGAGGCAGAGACTCCTCCCCCTAAGAGACTCCTCCCCGAGGAAGAGACTCCTCCCCCTAAGAGACTCCTCCCCCTAAGACAGAGACTCCTCCCCTAAGACAGAGACTCCTCCCCTAAGACAGAGACTCCTCCCCCTAAGACAGAGACTCCTCCCACTAAGACAGAGACTCCTCCCACTAAGACAGAGACTCCTCCCCCTAACAGACTCCATCCCTAACAGACTCCTCCCACTGAGGAAGAGACTCCTCCCCCTAAGAGACTCCACCCCCTAACAGACTCCACCCCTAACAGACTCCTCCCACTGAGGAAGAGACTCCTCCCCCTAAGAGACTCCTCCCACTGAGGAAGTGACCCCTCCCCCTAAGACAGAGACTCCTCCCCCTAAGAGACTCCTCCCCTAAGACAGAGACTCCTCCCCTAAGACAGAGACTCCTCCCCTAAGAGACTCCTCCTCCTAACAGACTCCTCCCCCTAAGACAGAGACTCCTCCCCCTAAGAGACTCCTCCCCCTAAAATAGAGACTCCTCCCCTAAGAGACTCCTCCCCCAAGAGACTCCTCCCCTAAGACAGAGACTCCTCCCCCTAAGAGACTCCTCCCCTAAGACAGAAACTCCTCCCCTAAGAGACTCCTCCCCCTAAGCCAGAGACTCCTCCCACTGAGACAAAGACTCCTCCCCCTAACAGACTCCTCCCCCTGAGGCAGAGACTCCTCCCCTAAGAGACTCCTCCCCCTAAGAGACTCCTCCCCCTGAGGCAGAGACTCCTCCCCCTAAGACAGAGACTCCACCCCCTAACAGACTCCACCCCTAACAGACTCCTCCCCCTAAGACAGAAACTCCTCCCCCTAAGAGACTCCTCCCCCTAACAGACTCCACCCCTAACAGACTCCTCCCCCTAAGACAGAGACTCCTCCCCCTGAGAGACTCCTCCCACTGAGGAAGTGACTCCTCCTCCTAACAGACTCCACCCCCTAAGACAGAGACTCCTCCCCCCTAAGAGAATCCACCCCCTAAGAGACTCCTCCCCCTAAGAGACTCCTCCCCCTAACAGACTCCTCCCCCTAACAGACTCCTCCCCCTGAGGCAGAGACTCCTCCCCTAAGAGACTCCTCCCCCTAACAGACTCCACCCCTAACAGACTCCTCCCCCTGAGGCAGAGACTCCTCCCCTAAGAGACTCCTCCCCCTAACAGACTCCTCCCCCTGAGGCAGAGACTCCTCCCCCTAAGACAGAAACTCCTCCCCCTAAGAGACTCCTCCCCTAACAGACTCCACCCCTAACAGACTCCTCCCCCTAAGAGACTCCTCCCCCTGAGGCAGAGACTCCTCCCCCTAAGACAGAAACTCCTCCCCCTAAGAGACTCCTCCCACTGATGAAGAGACTCCTCCCCCTAAGAGACTCCTCCCCTAAGACAGAGACTCCTCCCCCTGAGACAAAGACTCCTCCCCCTGAGGCAGAGACTCCTCCCCCTAAGAGACTCCTCCCCTAAGACAGAGACTCCTCCCCCTAAGACAGAGACTCCTCCTCCTAAGAGACTCCTCCCCCTAAGAGACTCCATCCCCTAACAGACTCCTCCCCCTAAGCCAGAGACTGAGGAAGAGACTCCTCCTCCTAACAGACTCCTCCCCCTAAGACAGAGACTCCTCCCCCTAAGAGACTCCTCCCCCTAAAATAGAGACTCCTCCCCCTAAGAGACTCCTCCCCCTAAGAGACTCCTCCCCGAGACAGAGACTCCTCCCCCTAAGACAGAAACTCCTCCCCCTAAGAGACTCCTCCCACTGAGGAACAGACTCCACCCCTAACAGACTCCTCCCCCTAAGGCAGAGACTCCTCCCCCTAAGAGACTCCTCCCCCTGAGGCAGAGACTCCACCCTGAGGAAGAGACTCCTCCCCCTATGAGACTCCACCCCCTAACAGACTCCTCCCACTGAGGAAGAGACTCCTCCCCCTGAGGAAGACACTCCTCCCCCTAAGAGACTCCTCCCACTGAGGAAGAGACTCCTCCCCCTATGACTCCTCCCCCTGAGACAGAGACTCCTCCCCCTAAGACAGAGACTCCTCCCCCTAAGAGACTCCTACCCGAGGCAGAGACTCCTCCCCCTAAGACAGAGACCCCTCCCCCTAAGAGACTCCTCCCACTGAGGCAGAGACTCCTCCCCCTGAGAGACTCCTCCCACTGAGGCAGAGACTCCTCCCCCTAAGACAGACACTCCTCCCCCTGAGACAGAGACTCCTCCCCCTAAGGCAGAGACTCCTCCCCCTGAGGCAGAGACTCCTCCCCCTAAGACAGAGACTCCTCCCCCTAAGAGACTCCTCCCCCTGAGGCAGAGACTCCTCCCCCTAACAGACTCCACCCCTTAAGACAGAGACTCCTCCCCCTGAGAGACTCCTCCCACTGAGGAAGAGACTCCTCCTCCTAACAGACTCCTCCCCCTAAGACAGAGACTCCTCCCCCTAAGAGACTCCTCCCCCTATGAGACTCCTCCCCCTAAGAGACTCCATCCCCTAACAGACTCCTCCCCCTAACAGACTCTTCCCCCTAAGCCAGAGACTCCTCCCCCTAAGACAGAGACTCCTCCTCCTTAACAGACTCCTCCCCCTGAGGCAGAGACTCCTCCCCTAAGAGACTCCTCCCCCTAAGAGACTCCTCCCACTGAGGAAGAGACTCCTCCCCCTAAGAGACTCCTCCCCCTAAGAGACTCCTCCCACTGAGGAAGAGACTCCTCCCCCTAAGAGACTCCTCCCCCTGAGGCAGAGACTCCTCCCACTGAGTAAGAGACTCCTCCCCCTAAGCCAGAGACTCCTCCCCTAAGACAGAGACTCCTCCCCCTAAAACAGAAACTCCTCCCCCTATGAGACTCCTCCCCCTAAGAGACTCCTCCCCCTGAGGCAGAGACTCCACCCTGAGGAAGAGACTCCTCCCCCTATGAGACTCCACCCCCTAACAGACTCCTCCCACTGAGGAAGAGACTCCTCCCCCTGAGGAAGACACTCCTCCCCCTAAGAGACTCCTCCCACTGAGGAAGAGACTCCTCCCCCTATGACTCCTCCCCCTGAGACAGAGACTCCTCCCCCTAAGACAGAGACTCCTCCCCCTAAGAGACTCCTCCCCGAGGCAGAGACTCCTCCCCCTAAGACAGAGACCCCTCCCCCTAAGAGACTCCTCCCACTGATGCAGAGACTCCTCCCCCTGAGAGACTCCTCCCACTGAGGCAGAGACTCCTCCCCCTAAGACAGAGACTCCTCCCCCTGAGACAGAGACTCCTCCCCCTAAGACAGAGACTCCTCCCCCTAAGAGACTACTCCCCCTAAGAGACTCCTCCCCTAAGACAGAAACTCCTCCCCTAAGAGACTCCTCCCCCTAAGCCAGAGACTCCTCCCACTGAGACAAAGACTCCTCCCCCTAACAGACTCCTCCCCCTAAGAGACTCCTCCCCCTAACAGACTCCACCCCTAACAGACTCCTCCCCCTAAGACAGAGACTCCTCCCCCTGAGAGACTCCTCCCACTGAGGAAGTGACTCCTCCTCCTAACAGACTCCACCCCCTAAGACAGAGACTCCTCCCCCCTAAGAGACTCCTCCCCCTAAGAGACTCCTCCCCTAAGACAGAGACTCCTCCCCCTAAGACAGAGACTCCTCCTCCTAAGAGACTCCTCCCCCTAAGAGACTCCATCCCCTAACAGACTCCTCCCCCTAAGCCAGAGACTGAGGAAGAGACTCCTCCTCCTAACAGACTCCTCCCCCTAAGACAGAGACTCCTCCCCCTAGGAGACTCCTCCCCCTAAAATAGAGACTCCTCCCCCTAAGAGACTCCTCCCCCTAAGAGACTCCTCCCCGAGACAGAGACTCCTCCCCCTAAGACAGAAACTCCTCCCCCTAAGAGACTCCTCCCACTGAGGAACAGACTCCACCCCTAACAGACTCCTCCCCCTAAGGCAGAGACTCCTCCCCCTAAGAGACTCCTCCCCCTGAGGCAGAGACTCCACCCTGAGGAAGAGACTCCTCCCCCTATGAGACTCCACCCCCTAACAGACTCCTCCCACTGAGGAAGAGACTCCTCCCCCTGAGGAAGACACTCCTCCCCCTAAGAGACTCCTCCCACTGAGGAAGAGACTCCTCCCCCTATGACTCCTCCCCCTGAGACAGAGACTCCTCCCCCTAAGACAGAGACTCCTCCCCCTAAGAGACTCCTCCCCGAGGCAGAGACTCCTCCCCCTAAGACAGAGACCCCTCCCCCTAAGAGACTCCTCCCACTGAGGCAGAGACTCCTCCCCCTGAGAGACTCCTCCCACTGAGGCAGAGACTCCTCCCCCTAAGACAGACACTCCTCCCCCTGAGACAGAGACTCCTCCCCCTAAGGCAGAGACTCCTCCCCCTGAGGCAGAGACTCCTCCCCCTAAGACAGAGACTCCTCCCCCTAAGAGACTCCTCCCCCTGAGGCAGAGACTCCTCCCCCTAACAGACTCCACCCCTTAAGACAGAGACTCCTCCCCCTGAGAGACTCCTCCCACTGAGGAAGAGACTCCTCCTCCTAACAGACTCCTCCCCCTAAGACAGAGACTCCTCCCCCTAAGAGACTCCTCCCCCTAAGAGACTCCATCCCCTAACAGACTCCTCCCCCTAAGCCAGAGACTCCTCCCCCTAAGACAGAGACTCCTCCCCATAAGAGACTCCTCCCCCTGAGAGACTCCTCCCACTGAGGAAGTGACTCCTCCTCCTAACAGACTCCACCCCCTAAGACAGAGACTCCTCCCCCCTAAGAGACTCCTCCCCCTAAGAGACTCCTCCCCCTGAGGCAGAGACTTCTCCCCTAAGAGACTACTCCCCCTTAGAGACTCCACCCCTAACAGACTCCTCCCCCTAAGCCAGAGACTCCTCCCCCTAAGAAAGAGACTCCTCCCCCTAAGAGACTCCTCCCACTGAGGAAGAGACTCCTCCCCCTAAGAGACTCCTCCCACTGAGGCAAAAACTCCACCCTGAGGAAGAGACTCCTCCCCCTAAGAGACTCCTCCCACTGAGGCAAAAACTCCACCCTGAGGAAGAGACTCCTCCCCCTAAGAGACTCCACCCCCTAACAGACTCCTCCCACTGAGGAAGAGACTCCTCCCCCTGAGGAAGACACTCCTCCCCCTAAGAGAATCCTCCCAATGAGGAAGAGACTCCTCCCCCTATGACTCCTCCCCCTGAGCCAGAGACTCCTCCCCTAAGACAGAAACTCCTCCCCCTAAAACAGAGACTCCTCCCCCTATGAGACTCCTCCCCCTAAGAGACTCCATCCCCTAACAGACTCCTCCCCCTAACAGACTCTTCCCCCTAAGCCAGAGACTCCTCCCCCTAAGACAGAGACTCCTCCTCCTTAACAGACTCCTCCCCCTGAGGCAGAGACTCCTCCCCTAAGAGACTCCTCCCCCTAAGAGACTCCTCCCACTGAGGAAGAGACTCCTCCCCCTAAGAGACTCCTCCCACTGAGGAAGAGACTCCTCCCCCTAAGAGACTCCTCCCCCTGAGGCAGAGACTCCTCCCACTGAGTAAGAGACTCCTCCCCCTAAGCCAGAGACTCCTCCCCTAAGACAGAGACTCCTCCCCCTAAAACAGAAACTCCTCCCCCTATGAGACTCCTCCCCCTAAGAGACTCCTCCCCCTGAGGCAGAGACTCCACCCTGAGGAAGAGACTCCTCCCCCTATGAGACTCCACCCCCTAACAGACTCCTCCCACTGAGGAAGAGACTCCTCCCCCTGAGGAAGACACTCCTCCCCCTAAGAGACTCCTCCCACTGAGGAAGAGACTCCTCCCCCTATGACTCCTCCCCCTGAGACAGAGACTCCTCCCCCTAAGACAGAGACTCCTCCCCCTAAGAGACTCCTCCCCGAGGCAGAGACTCCTCCCCCTAAGACAGAGACCCCTCCCCCTAAGAGACTCCTCCCACTGATGCAGAGACTCCTCCCCCTGAGAGACTCCTCCCACTGAGGCAGAGACTCCTCCCCCTAAGACAGAGACTCCTCCCCCTGAGACAGAGACTCCTCCCCCTAAGACAGAGACTCCTCCCCCTAAGAGACTCCTCCCCCTGAGGCAGAGACTCCTCCCCCTAAGAGACTCCTCCCCTAAGACAGAGACTCCTCCCCCTAAGACAGAGACCCCTCCCCCTAAGAGACTCCTCCCACTGAGGCAGAGACTCCTCCCCCTGAGAGACTCCTCCCCCTGAGACAGAGACTCCTCCCCCTAAGACAGAGACTCCTCCCCCTGAGAGACTCCTCCCCCTGAGACAGAGACTCCTCAGTGGGAGTGCTAGTGCACGTGTGTGTGTGCACGTGTGTAGGTGCACGTGCTAGTGCACGTTTATGCGTGTGCACGTGCGTGTGCACGCGTGTGTCTAAGTGTGTGCACGTGTGTAGTAGCATGTGCATGTGCACGTGTGTGCACGTGTGTGCGCATGTGTGTGCACGTGCTAGTGCACGTGTGTGTAAGTGTGTTTGTGCATGTGTGTGTGTGCAAGTGTGTGCACGTGTGTGTGCACGTGTGTAGGTGTACGTGCGTGCACGTGTGTAGGTGTGTGTGTGTGTGTGTGCACGTGTGTAGGTGCACGTGTGTGTGCATATGTGTATTAATGTGCACGTGCTAGTGCACGTGTGTGTGCATATGTGTATGCATGTGCACGAGTGTGTGTGCACGTTTATGCGTGTGCGCGTGTGTGCACGTGTTAGTGCACGTGCGTGTGCACATGTGTGCATATGTGTATTAATGTGCACGTGCTAGTGCACGTGTGTGTGCACGTTTATGCGTGTGCACGCGTGTAGGTGCACGTGCGTGTGTACGTGTGGGCTCAAACATTGAGCTGTCGGAACAAAGGGTGAATTTAATCTGGAACAAAGACATTTCGGACGAGTGGGCTGTAGGATCAATGGGAAATTTTCGGAATATTGACGGGTCGGACCAAAGGGGCGTCGGAGAAATGACATGTTACCAAAAACGGACAGGACTCGGGCTCCAGGAAAAGCCAAAAACCTGTTTTCACCAGTACAATTAGTCAATAACTCCTGGAACTTTGGATTACAGACAACTTTGGAACTTGGACCACGGAGAAACTTTCCCACTGCGCGCTGGATGACAGCAGGAACTGTCGCCGTTACACGCGGACAATTGTTAGACAAAGGAAGAAAGGAACCAGTCGTTTGAGGGTATGTACGGCAAAATGCCAGAAGATTAGGAACTTTTTCGTTGGAGAAAAATATTTGGATTATTTAGAAGCTAGTTTGGTTGGTGTTTTTTTGTGAGTTAATTAACGACCAAACAATTGGAAGCAGCAAACGCAGTTTATTTTTGGAAGGAAACCCGACATTTAAGTTTGAAAGGAAAGGCACACACAAAACACACACAAATCATTTTTTAACCAAAAATCTGTATTTCGTCTTAACTCCGGAAAAGAAGGCTATTCCTGGGTTTCTTTCTCAAACAAGCCGACCCCGCCGATTTCAGCGTGGCGTGCGGCAGCGAGACAACGGCAGTTTTAACGCCGGTTATCAGGCGGTGTGTTCTACTTGGCTTTTCACACCGGACAGTCCGCGGCCGCGGTAGTTCCGCTCCAGCCCTGTCTGCATTCCCCATTCATTTCAACGGGACACCGCCGGCCGCTGCCGTCCAAATTCCGCTCGAGTTCTATTTTCCAAAAGCAGCGCGAGACGGAGGCGTCTCCCGCGCCGCTACCGCCCGACTACCGCTGCGTCTGTGCGCAAGGAGAACCGGGCTCCAGGCCCACCATCAGCACCTGTGTACCCACACTTAAGCACCCCTCCCCGGCCTAACGATCCAGTCCGCACCCCCTGGAGCTCCACGCCCCTGGTACCGTAAAAAAAAAAGAAAAAAAGAACCGGGCTCCAGGCCCTCCATCCACACCTGTGTACCCACACTTAAGCACCCCTCCCCGGCCTAAGTATCCAGTCCGCACCCCCTGGAGCTCCACGCCCCTGGTAGGCCTACTGTTAAAAAAAAAAAAGAACCGGGCTCCAGGCCCTCCATCCACACCTGTGTACCCACACTTAAGCACCCCTCCCCGGCCTAACGATCCAGTCCGCACCCCCTGGAGCTCCACGCCCCTGGTACTTTAAAAAAAAAAAAGAACCGAGCTCCAGGCCCTCCATCCGCACCTGTGTACCCACACTTAAGCACCCCTCCCCGGCCTAACGATCCAGTCCGCACCCCCTGGAGCTCCACGCCCCTGGTACCGTAAAAAAAAAGAAAAAAAGAACCGGGCTCCAGGCCCTCCATCCACACCTGTGTACCCACACTTAAGCACCCCTCCCCGGCCTAAGTATCCAGTCCGCACCCCCTGGAGCTCCACGCCCCTGGTAGGCCTACTGTTAAAAAAAAAAAAGAACCGGGCTCCAGGCCCTCCATCCACACCTGTGTACCCACACTTAAGCACCCCTCCCCGGCCTAACGATCCAGTCCGCACCCCCTGGAGCTCCACGCCCCTGGTACTATAAAAAAAAAAAAGAATCGGGCTCCAGGCCCTCCATCCGCACCTGTGTACCCACACTTAAGCACCCCTCCCCGGCCTAACGATCCAGTCCGCACCCCCTGGAGCTCCACGCCCCTGGTACCGTAAAAAAAAAAGAAAAACAGAACCGAGCTCCAGGCCCTCCATCCACACCTGTGTACCCACACTTAAGCACCCCTCCCCGGCCTAACGATCCAGTCCGCACCCCCTGGAGCTCCACGCCCCTGGTACTGTAAGAAAAAAAAGAACCGAGCTCCAGGCCCTCCATCCACACCTGTGTACCCACACTTAAGCACCCCTCCCCGGCCTAAGTATCCAGTCCGCACCCCCTGGAGCTCCACGCCCCTGGTACTGTAAGAAAAAAAAGAACCGAGCTCCAGGCCCTCCATCCACACCTGTGTACCCACACTTAAGCACCCCTCCCCGGCCTAACGATCCAGTCCGCACCCCCTGGAGCTCCACGCCCCTGGTACCGTAAAAAAAAAAGAAAAACAGAACCGAGCTCCAGGCCCTCCATCCACACCTGTGTACCCACACTTAAGCACCCCTCCCCGGCCTAAGTATCCAGTCCGCACCCCCTGGAGCTCCACGCCCCTGGTACTGTAAGAAAAAAAAGAACCGAGCTCCAGGCCCTCCATCCACACCTGTGTACCCACACTTAAGCACCCCTCCCCGGCCTAACGATCCAGTCCGCACCCCCTGGAGCTCCACGCCCCTGGTACCGTAAAAAAAAAAAAGAAAAACAGAACCGGGCTCCAGGCCCTCCATCCACACCTGTGTACCCACACTTAAGCACCCCTCCACGGCCTAACGATCCAGTCCGCACCCCCTGGAGCTCCACGCCCCTGGTACTTAAAAAAAAAAAAAGAACCGAGCTCCAGGCCCTCCATCCGCACCTGTGTACCCACACTTAAGCACCCCTCCCCGGCCTAAGTATCCAGTCCGCACCCCCTGGAGCTCCACGCCCCTGGTACTGTAAGAAAAAAAAGAACCGAGCTCCAGGCCCTCCATCCACACCTGTGTACCCACACTTAAGCACCCCTCCCCGGCCTAACGATCCAGTCCGCACCCCCTGGAGCTCCACGCCCCTGGTACTTTAAAAAAAAAAAAAGAACCGAGCTCCAGGCCCTCCATCCACACCTGTGTACCCACACTTAAGCACCCCTCCCCGGCCTAACGATCCAGTCCGCACCCCCTGGAGCTCCACGCCCCTGGTACCGTAAAAAAAAAAAAAAAAATAACCGAGCTCCAGGCCCTCCATCCGCACCTGTGTACCCACACTTAAGCACCCCTCCCCGGCCTAAGTATCCAGTCCGCACCCCCTGGAGCTCCACGCCCCTGGTACTGTAAGAAAAAAAAGAACCGAGCTCCAGGCCCTCCATCCGCACCTGTGTACCCACACTTAAGCACCCCTCCCCGGCCTAAGTATCCAGTCCGCACCCCCTGGAGCTCCACGCCCCTGGTACTGTAAGAAAAAAAAGAACCGAGCTCCAGGCCCTCCATCCACACCTGTGTACCCACACTTAAGCACCCCTCCCCGGCCTAACGATCCAGTCCGCACCCCCTGGAGCTCCACGCCCCTGGTACCGTAAAAAAAAAAGAAAAAAAAGAACCGAGCTCCAGGCCCTCCATCCACACCTGTGTACCCACACTTAAGCACCCCTCCCCGGCCTAACGATCCAGTCCGCACCCCCTGGAGCTCCACGCCCCTGGTACTTTAAAAAAAAAAAAGAACCGAGCTCCAGGCCCTCCATCCGCACCTGTGTACCCACACTTAAGCACCCCTCCCCGGCCTAAGTATCCAGTCCGCACCCCCTGGAGCTCCACGCCCCTGGTACTATAAAAAAAAAAAAGAACCGGGCTCCAGGCCCTCCATCCGCACCTGTGTACCCACACTTAAGCACCCCTCCCCGGCCTAACGATCCAGTCCGCACCGCCTGGAGCTCCACGCCCCTGGTACTTTAAAAAAAAAAAAGAACCGGGCTCCAGGCCCTCCATCCGCACCTGTGTACCCACACTTAAGCACCCCTCCCCGGCCTAACGATCCAGTCCGCACCGCCTGGAGCTCCACGCCCCTGGTACTATAAAACACTGAAATTTTTTTAAGTCACCAGGCTGCCTGGTCCAGGCACACTCACCCGAACTCAAGCAGCCCTTCCCGGGCATGGACTCTGGTCCTTCCCGACCGGAGCTCCATGTAATTTTTTTTTTTTTTTTTTTAAGAGTCCCCAGGCTCCAGGGCCTCTGGCCCCACACACTCACCCCCACTCAAGCACACTCTGCCCCGGGCCTCAGGGACTCTGCCAATCCCTGAGTCTCGTGCCCCCGGTACTACACCATTCCCTCGTGAGAGGGTCGGGTCCGGCCGACAAAAGCTTGGATCGAGGGCTGACTTTCAACAGATCGCAGCGAGGTAGCTGCTCTGCTACGTACGAAACCCTGACCCAGAATCAGGGCGTCTGCAAGTGATTTAGCAGCAGGTTCTCCACAAACATGCGGTGCGCGATAGGAGAGGGGCGACTTAGAGGAACTGTTTTGAAGTTTATTGGACATTGAAATATCTGAAAGAAAGAAAAGTATTATTTTTGGGACTTTTTGGAACTTTATTTTGAACAATGGCCGATTCAAATGAGTCTCAGACCGAGACGCCTGTCGAGGACATGGAGGACGAAGTGACGCGTGTGCGCAGGGCAAGGACAAATGTCTCCCATTACGAGGAGAATCAAATGATTTCATGGCAGACAAAGAATTCCTTGAAGAAGTGAAGCTAAATATGACGAGGTTGAATGAGTTTTTTGAATCTGCCATTGTTCTAAATAAAGTGTAACCCCTGTCCCAGCAGCAAAGTCTGACCCATCGTGTCTCTCAGCATGCTGACGTCACTGCTGATGTGTGACAGCCGGCTAACGAGGCGTTGCCCCGGTAACAGGAGCGCGTGCGGCTCGCCTGTGTCTCTGACAGGTGCGCTCACTTTGGCTTCTTAAAATTGCACTCTATAACTTTGACTGCGCTCGACTGTCTCCAACAAACGGGTCGCTGCTCAGAGAGTAAAAGTCGCATCCAAATCATTCTTGAACCGCCAGCGCCCCAAGAGACGGCAGAAGCCAGCGGTGTCCTTTTCATCCGGCTACTATGTGCGGCTCGTTTCTTATGGCAGTTTTAAAATCATTTTTCACCTGAATTTGATGACTTTAAGCCTTTATAATGGAAATGGAGAGGCGACCTCTGGACTCAGAGGCAATTTGTAAGAAAAATGTGCGGCAGAGCTCAATGAGTGTGACTAAACCGAGCATAAGGAGAGAGCCCAGCCATGTGAGCGGTGAGATGCAAAGCACAGAGGAAATTCTAAAGAAAAAAAGAATCGAGGATAAAGTGTGCGAGAGGGAGTGCTGCATGGTGTATATCGCTGACACTGACGGGGCTGGATAATTGTAGCTTACTGTGGAAACTCCGGTGAGTGATATCAATGATATGTGAAGCTAATTTATTAAGCTTTTATTTTACAATTTATAATTATTATTATTTTTATTTTTTTTAAATGTTTTTTTTAACTATGTATTCATATTGTGATATGGACCATGCACTTGTGTCTGATATAAATATTGAATTGAATAATGGCTAGCAAGATCGTTTGCTGGTGTATTTAAAAAAAAAACAAAAAAAAAAAAACATGTTGTTGCACTATTTTTGTATATTTTAAAGCAAAAAGAGGGAGAGAAAAAAAGGTCGTTTGCTAGCAAGATCGTCTGCTAGCAAGATTGTTTGCTAGCAAGGTCGTCTGCTAGCAAGATCGTCTGCTAGCAAGATTGTTTGCTAGCAAGGTCGTCTGCTAGCAAGATCGTCTGCTAGCAAGATTGTTTGCTAGCAAGGTCGTCTGCTAGCAAGATCGTTTGCTAGCAAGATTGTTTGCTAGCAAGATCGTTTGCTAGCAAGATTGTTTGCTAGCAAGATTGTTTGCTAGCAAGATCGTCTGCTAGCAAGATGTCAGTAGTCTTTAGTCTTGAGCTCTGTAGTCATGCTATCCCTCATTGAAATCCTATTAATTTATTTGTGTTTTAATTTTATTCAAGTGTATCTATTTATAGTTCCCTGTTACTAAAACCTTCTTATTATTTTGGTCCGGTCGAAGTGGGTGGTGTTCTGTGTGTTTTTTTTTTTTTTAAAAGAAAAGAAAAGATAAATCTTATGTAACCTTCCCGATAAGTCTTTGTCACTACTCTTGTTTCTTTTTCTCAATAAAAAGATTTATAAAAAAAACAAACAAAAAAGAAACCTGCTCAATACCTGTGCCTGTTAGACTGAATATATCTTTATTTTTGTTCTCTTCACAGGACATGCGAGCGGCTCTGGAGGAGAAGGAGCACCTGCTGACGGAGGTGGAGAAAGAGCGGGGCCTGTGGAGACAGCGGGATGGGGCCTTCGCTGCTCTGCTGCAGGAGAAGGAGGCTCTGATCCAGGACCTCCAACAGCAGCTGGATGTGTGTCAGACAGATGTGGAGGTAATCCAGGTCCCACTGTCGGGCTAACGTCGTCTTCTTTTTTTTTTTTTTGGCCACATCGGAGAAATGTTTTAGAGGATAATTCTTTCAGATTTTTGTTGTTGTTGAATTAAACAAGAAATCCAACACCTTAGATGGTTTCACTGAGTGTTTGCTCCAGTCAGTGTTGGGCTTTAGCTGGTTGGATTAGGGGAGATGTAACATCCATCTGCAGCCTTCTGATGTGACTGAGAGCAGAGCAGCGAGTTCACCCTTAACTCCTGTAAAGCCGAGTGTTCCTGCAGCTCCAGCTGCTGCATCTTTGTTGGTCCATCACGTTATTTGCATGTTGTGAAGTGTTTTAATGCATTTATACATGAACTTGGCAGCCATGTTACCCCACAGGCAGAAGATATGAATCCAGATCAGCTGCATGTTTCTGCATGACTCAGTGAAACTAATCTGAGGGAAAATGTTTTTCTGCTGATCCACAGACAAAGATTGAGTGTTAAAGTGTCCCATTATCTCAGTGATGAATGATTAAATGACCAAAGAAGCCAGAAGTTAATGTTTGTGCTCAAACAAACCTTCAGATCAGCATCTGAGTGCAGATTACAGTCTGAATCTGTCCAGTATGTTCTTATGTATGTATGTTTTTATGTATGAATGTTTTTATGTCTGTATGTATGTGTGAACACGCTAATCTGAGCTGTAAATGGTTTTGTGTCTCTGAGTCCTGCAGTCCTCCGTGAGTCCGTCTGAGCTGAGCTTGGTCGGTAAACATTGACTTTGGTGACCGCAAACGTGTCATTTTCCCCCAGGCTCTCTCCGGCTCTGCGATTGGTCGGCAGTCGGCTGAGACGGCAGCGTCGTTGAAAGACCGAGTGGAGCACAGCGCCACCCTGTGTCAGGAGGTCACCAAACTCACCGCAGCCCTGCAGGAGTACCAGGACACGGTGCAGGTGAGAAATCACAGTTTTACCCGTCTGACGGAAACCTGATAAACAAAAAGCTGCAGACCTGAAGCAGGACGATTACTCCACCTGCTTCCAGGTGCGGCGCTGAAGCATTTTACTGCCGCCTCTGACCTCTGGGGGTTTCTTTTTCCCCACCAGGTTCAGCAGGAGAGTCGCAGTCAGACGCTGTCCTCTCTGAAGGCTCAGCTCAGAGACGCTCAGCAGGAGCTGAGGAGGACGGAGAAGGAGAAGAAGGAGGCTGAAGGACAGCCTGCAGAAGAGAGACAAACTCATAGAGGTAAGGTGCTCAAAGCTGTGGCAGCAGAGCAGGAAGCTTCAGACACGTTTACCCGTCGTAGTTTCCTGCTATCGACTGTAGAAATGATCAAATAGTTTCTATGAAATGTGTTTTTCTTTTTTTTTTTTAAATGTGTTTATTGATTTTCCTTTTTCAACAAAAACACAAAACTCAAGCAACACACAACGACTCAGTTACAACCAATCAGTATCCATATCAGTAAAGACAGTAAAAAGAAGTACATAAATGGGTCGATAAAAGAAAAGAAGAATGGGTGCACAACAATGTGTCCCGTTATTGTGACCTTCCAGAGAATCCCTGTAAAAGAATGGAAGATGCATTGGAATCCAAGTAATTCAAATAAGGTTTCCAAACCTCATAAAATTGGTTGGAGTTTGAATGTGATGCCTAAGTCAAGTATTCCAGAGGCACCAACTCAAACAGCACTTTGTGCCGTCCCTTAACATTTGCTTCCTTAATGCTAATCCACTGCAATAAAATATTCTTCCTCGCTGCAAATGTAAGAATACCAAACAGTCTTTGATTTGTTAACCTCACACCTTTAGCGGGAAGGCCTTATGTAAGAGACAGTGGGTGCATCCCCAGCTTTAATCCCAGCATCTGTTCAATTTCTGTTAAAACATCAGACCAATATTTCTGCAGCTTATGGCAGGACCAGAGGCAAAGAGTTAGAGCCAATTTCTGTTTCACATTTAAGACACATTGGAGACAAACTAGGCTTGAACTTATGTCTGCGATTAGCGGATATATGCATCCTATGCAACATCTTAATCTGTATTGATTTGACACGGTTACAAACTGAGATTAATTTAGCACAGGTCCACATACTTTCCCAGTCAGCAGCATTGATTGTGACAGACAGTTCTCTCTCCCACTTTTCTCTGAGTTCTTGTAAAGCCGTGAATGGAGCAGCAAAATGTGTTTTTCTAACGGGGAAGTGTTCTCAAACATTTCGGAGCTTGGAAAAAGGTTTGAATGAGTCCCGACTCCTGGAGCCCTTTCTGTTCTGTGATTCGGTTGCCCACATCAGTGCCTGTGTTTTAACTTTTTGCATCCAAGGTATCGAGAATCAAGTTGAATCGAGTTGATTTGTCCATAAAAAGGACTGAAATAGATTCTATTGTGTAACTTGAGCTCTCAGTCTGCGTTAGCCTCTGAAAGCTAACCAACGCTAAGCTTCTTTGTACAGCCTTAAACTCCTTCTCATTCATGTGTTGGAGGCGCCCTCCTGTGGCAGAACAGGGTGTTACAACTCTTAATGTCCAAAGTCTTCTTGTACTATCAGTTAATAAACTACCAGGGCTGGGCAACGATTAAAATGTTTAATCTAATTAATCACATGATTTCCCTGATTTAATCACGATTAATCGCATTTGTACGCAGAATCCAAAAATGAATCCAAAAGTAGTGTATAGCTTTTAGCATTTAGCTTTATTTTAAATGTGCTGCCATATGAATGAAAGTGCCATAACATTTGTTGTGCAAACACACTTTTAACATCAGCATCTTTCTGTAGTTTTTATGTAGAAGCCTCGCTCCACTGTCTGTTTCCTTGAATGACTTGCTGCTATCAGTTGTGTGTTTTGCCTTTAAGTGATATTTTAGACTGGAACTACTACGCTGAGAAGACAATTCAACTTGGCAGTGTTTACAGATGACTTTGGTTCTGTCGACTCCGCCGTCTGGAAGAACTTTAACATGAAAATGGCCGAGTAAAAGTTCCGTACCCTTCTCCATGTTTGGTGGATCCGCCGATTACTTTCTTTTCCTGTTCCACAGCAGACAGCAACAGACTTTTACAAAATAAAAGCCTGTGAGCAGCAGACTTTTACAAAATAAAAGCCTGAGAGCAACAGACTTTTACAAAATAAAAGCCTGTGAGCAGCAGACTTTTACAGAATAAAAGCCTGTGAGCAGCAGACTTTTACAATAATAAAATAGATAATAAAACCTGCGCTAATGCGCGCTAAAATATGTATCGGCGTTAAATAATTAACGGGTTAACGCGATAATAACGAGTTAACTCGCCCGGCCCTATAAACTACACATGACAGCAAATGAATTATTAATGCACTTAAAGGAAGGAACACAAACGGATGTCTATTGAATGACCCCCTGTTGACAGACTCAACACCGAACACTGCGTGCACTCAAAGCCAATGAAGTTGTGTGTTTATTTTTGTGTTTATTTATGTCTTTATTTTTCTTCACTGTAGCGAATCCTGCAGGACTCTGAGGAGCGGGACCATCTGCTCCGAGAGCTGCAGCAGAACCTGCAGAACAAACGTGAGCCGGCGATGGGCGTCAAACACACACTGTGACGGAGGAGAGCCGAGCGGTGCGCACCACGTGCACACCACGTGCACACTCTGCACAGGAAGGAGGAATACTTTGCACTTTTTCCGAACCACCGTTTTGCCTCCTGAGCGTATTTATCGTTGTGATCGTTGGATCTATTTATAGTTTTCTTCCCACATTCATACGGTTTGTGTTTGCAGACCTGCTTTTTGGGACTTGAGCTGAAGGAAAGTTGAATTTTCCACAGTTACAACTGAACTTCCTGCATCGCATCAGGGATTTCAGCCTCATTGTTTTCAGTATGTGGTGTCAGGCTTGTTATAGCTGGATGTTTGGTACGTGATCTGCAAATGACTGTATTCAGTTCAATTAGAATGTCATTTTTAGGCAGGGACTTGCTTTCATGCAGTGGGAACATTTCTAACTGGGATTATTGTTTAGTTGCTGTTCTGATGTTGCTTTAAGGAGCTCTTTGCAGGTGTGTTTCTTTTTGCTTTTTGTTTCCAGTGTTTAGGGGCAAAGCTACAACCAAAGTAAAATTTTAGCTGCTTTAAGTTTCTGCTTTTTATGAGTCTCCTTTTTCCTTTTATTCTGGACTCATTCCTGGTGTTTACATGTCTGTATTTTTGGTCTGGGACTTCTTACGAAGATATTTTCAATTCTTTTTTTTTTTTTTTATTTAGCTCAAGAGAAATAAACTCTGTGATGCAAAAAAGACTTTGGTCTTCAGACCCAGTTATTTCAGCAATCAGCACCCAGGCACCATGATAAAAGATGAGTGAAAACCCTGTTTCCAGAATAGTTAGAAGTTTTTTAAAAATGCAACAAAGTCAAACTGTTTGTTTGTTTGTTTGGGCCTAAGTCTAAAAAAACATAATTTTCAGATTGTTCACTGAGTAACTTAATTGAGTCTGAAGCAGCAACACTCAGTAAAAGCTGTTCCAGAGTCCATCAGCTTCCTTTAATGACTCTTTTTAACGCTCTGGGAACTGAGGACACGGATTTGTTGCAGTTTTTCAGAGGAATCCGGGTCCATTCCTGCTGAATCCAACGTTTCAGCTGCTCAGCAGCCTTGCAAAGCTGAACTCAGTTCATATCCAGATGTCCTGACATCTTCTATTAGAGTTCACTGATCTAATTCAGAAGAATTCTCCAGCCGACCTGGCCCAGATTCAGCAAAACGGGGCCCAAACCATGTGGCTACCACCACCATGCTTCACATGTGGGGCACATCGGGCTCTTTGGCACGAATGTAACTTTCTCCAAACAGAAAATCTAATCATCCATCTTGTTTTTTTTTTTTTTTTAAAGCAGCCTTCTAGTATAACCATATTCTTAAAAAAAAAAAAAAAAAAAACTGCACACACTCACACTTGGCTGTCGTACCAGCAATTGGTAACTTCTGACTTTAATTTAACTTAATCTTTCATTTAATATAATTAATAATTTATAATAATATATAATTTAATAATATTTTATTAATAATTCAATTTAATCTTAATCGATTTTGTTGTATTTTATTGCTTTCACTGTTCTTTTATTGTTTTTACTTCTTCTCTTTATTTATTACCTGCTGTAAAGCACTTTGGTACACCGTAAGGATTGTCTGTAAAGGGCTGCAGAAATAAAGGACATTTACATTTTTGCAGAAATGAGCAAATTTTACAGCCATCACAGACTTCCAAGAACCAGGGTAAAGCTGTACGCTGGTTTGATTGATCCGCTGAAAGAAGGTATTTGCTCTCTGCATATGGATGAGAGTTATGTTGTGCTCTTTTTACCCACCGTGATTATTTCCTGTACCACTTCTCTCACTACAATCACACCCGTTGAAGACGGTTTAAACGGATATTTTCAGTTGAGCCCTCAGCCACCACTTCTCAGCACAAAGTAATATATTTTATAAATCAAATCAAATTTATTTATATAGCACATTTCATGTACAGAACAATTCAAAGTGCTTTACATAAAATAAAAGCATTGCAGCAGGGAGTGGAAGAAGCATTAAAATACATAAAAGAATATAAAGAGAAACAAATAAAGTAATTTAAAAACAAGCAACAGTCCAGATAAGTTCAAAGATATCGTGCAGATTTCATGCATAGACACATGAGAACAGAAATGTTTTTAACCTGGATTTAAAAATGTCTCCATCTGGTGAAAGTTTAATCTCCAAAATTCCAAAATAAAATCTCCAAGTTTTATATCCAAAATGTTCATTTTTTTTGTCACATTTTCATTTCATTTCATTATTTTTTTGTTCAAACTGTTTTAAACTGTTGTAAAACTTTCACATGAGGAGGAAAGAGAAACAAAGCTGATTGAGTGCTCCGTCTTCTCCTCATTGTCCAATCACCGATCAGCTCTGAGTCTCTGGTTACCCCACGTGTTGCCATGGAGATGATACTTTACACAAAATTACCCCCCTGGATGCTTCTCTGGTTAAAAAACGCGATCATCTCATTTAAAGCTGTCCACAGTGGTTCTGTCCGTGTGCAACATGATGCCGGTTCCCCTCGGCTCGGTCACCATCGGACCGCAGTCCTGGCGCGACGGGACGGCCCGGTCCATCCGGCGGGCGGAGAGCCTGGTCCGGCAGACTCGGGCCGGTCGCTCCGCGGCTGGCGGCCGGCCCCGGAGCGTGAGTTTCGCCCCAATGCGCGCGAACGGCACCGCAGAAACGGACGAATATAAAAACACAGCAGAGGAAGCCGGACTGAGACGGGACCCCATCTGTGAAAATAAGACGGGGAGGCCCCAAACTGCAGGAGCCAGGGTGAGAAAAACCGTTTACAGAGATAGCCCTGGGTCACTTTGGAAATAATGTTTTTATTTTCATGTCAACTTTGCAATGTGGAGTAGGACCGGAGTTCCCAGCCTTGGGTTTGGGGCTCTTTCAGGGGACACGGAACCAGAAAAATCCCCTCAAAATGTTGACATATTGTTAGGGCTGGGCAACGATTAAAATGTTTTTTGAAAACAATTGAAAACTTTGTAGTTATGATCAGAACTGAAGTGGAATAAAAGATCTATGAAAAAAAAAAGCAGGAAAAATATTAACATATGATGTTTTTAAGTTGTTTTACAAGGGGACAAAAAATGTCCCCTTTCAGAAATTAAGTTGCGTTTTAAATCAGGTATGAGGGTTAAGGAACTTGACAATGTGTGATTTTTTCTTTCTATTTAAACATGCTTTTTAAAATTCTGTAAAAAGTTCCCATCCGGCTCCCGGAGGACATCTGTGGTCCCGTTCCCGCCTGCCAGCCTGCGGGAGCACTGTGCTGCAGCCAGCGTGGCTGTGGCCGGCGGTTACATGCGGAGGGTGCGGGAGGTTGAGGGGCAGCTGCGCCGGCAGGCCGGCCGGGTCACCGAGGAGGGCACCAAGCTGGAGAGGGAGCGGGGTCGCCTGGAGAGGACGCTGCGCAGCATCACCACCAACCTGACCGTCAACAGGAGGAGCTCGGAGGGCAGGAGCAGGAGGCCATCCACCGCTGAGACGGTGAGACTAAAGCCGGGACTTCCCCCGCAGACACATGCAAGCCACAAAACTGTCCAACGTGCGTCATAACATCATCATGCAACATCAAACCCGGGTCGCATCCTTCCAGGAAGGCTGAGTATTGCATGTGTGGCCTGTTGCAGATGAGAGACGGCGCTGATGGCTTGTTGCTGTGGGAGAGAAAAGAGCTGGTGGAGTTGAAACGGGATCTGGAGGGAGCGTTGAGAAGCACACTGACCCAGCTCCAGGTGATCCATGACATCACTGCTCTGTTTTCATCTTGTTTTTCAACACGCCTACCTATAGGCCACTGTAATTTCTTACACCAAATAAATAGTGTCGGGTTCCATGGCAGAGGAAAAACGAGAAACAATATCCTATTCTGCCTTTTATAGCCTATTTACTAAACTGTCTTAGGCATTATAAATGGGTAAAATGTGGGTAGGTTAGTTTTAAAAGGCTACTCAATCAGGGGAATAACTTATCAGACCATATCAGGGACTCTTAATTTAAGATTCTGACTTTTTATTTTGCAATATTCCCTCTTGTAGAAGTATTTATTGACTGTGCTGCATTAAGATTAAAACATGTTCAGCACCTGAACTGAAATATTGTTCATTATTTAGTATCTGTTGACCTGTTGAAAACTGTAACACTGGGCATACTGTGTTTTTTAGTAATATTTCCTCTTGTTAAAGGCTAACTTGATTATGTTTGATGAGCTACAGAAGGAGGAATTGAAAAGCTAAATGGCTGAACTCAAAAGTGTTTCTATTTGCTTAGATAACCTGTAGCTCTGTTAAACCTGTTGAGGTTCATGCAAATTTCAATAAATGTTCTTATACATCCAGTACAGGCTCATTTTCTGTATACAGTAAGGCAGTGTTGGTGGTGGGGTTCTGGCTGGGGGCCTGGGCCCCTGTACAGCTGTATGCCCAGCAACGCCCCTGGTAACAACCCCAACACACTGGAAAAAATGCCCCTCCAAAAATAAGTAAAAAAACAACAAATAAAAGACGTTTTTGCTTGAAATAAGCAAAAAATCTGCCGATGGAACTAGTGAAAATCGGTTTGTCAAGATTTCTTGAAAGAAAATGTGATATTTGGGACTTTTGAGATAAAAGTGATCTTGAAATTAGCTTAAAAACCTCTTCAAATGAAAAAAAGCTCCTCCCCCTAAGAGACTCCTCCCACTGAGGAAGAGACTCCTCCCCCTAAGAGACTCCTCCCACTGAGGAAGAGACTCCTCCCCCTATGACTCCTCCCACTGAGGAAGAGACTCCTCCCCCTAAGAGACTCCTCCCACTGAGGAAGAGACTCCTCCCCCTATGACTCCTCCCACTGAGGAAGAGACTCCTCCCCCTAAGAGACTCCTCCCACTGAGGAAGAGACTCCTCCCCCTATGACTCCTCCCCCTGAGGCAGAGACTCCTCCCCCTAAGAGACTCCTCCCCGAGGAAGAGACTCCTCCCCCTAAGAGACTCCTCCCCCTAAGACAGAGACTCCTCCCCTAAGACAGAGACTCCTCCCCTAAGACAGAGACTCCTCCCCCTAAGACAGAGACTCCTCCCACTAAGACAGAGACTCCTCCCACTAAGACAGAGACTCCTCCCCCTAACAGACTCCATCCCTAACAGACTCCTCCCACTGAGGAAGAGACTCCTCCCCCTAAGAGACTCCACCCCCTAACAGACTCCACCCCTAACAGACTCCTCCCACTGAGGAAGAGACTCCTCCCCCTAAGAGACTCCTCCCACTGAGGAAGTGACCCCTCCCCCTAAGACAGAGACTCCTCCCCCTAAGAGACTCCTCCCCTAAGACAGAGACTCCTCCCCTAAGACAGAGACTCCTCCCCTAAGAGACTCCTCCTCCTAACAGACTCCTCCCCCTAAGACAGAGACTCCTCCCCCTAAGAGACTCCTCCCCCTAAAATAGAGACTCCTCCCCTAAGAGACTCCTCCCCCAAGAGACTCCTCCCCTAAGACAGAGACTCCTCCCCCTAAGAGACTCCTCCCCTAAGACAGAAACTCCTCCCCTAAGAGACTCCTCCCCCTAAGCCAGAGACTCCTCCCACTGAGACAAAGACTCCTCCCCCTAACAGACTCCTCCCCCTGAGGCAGAGACTCCTCCCCTAAGAGACTCCTCCCCCTAAGAGACTCCTCCCCCTGAGGCAGAGACTCCTCCCCCTAAGACAGAGACTCCACCCCCTAACAGACTCCACCCCTAACAGACTCCTCCCCCTAAGACAGAAACTCCTCCCCCTAAGAGACTCCTCCCCCTAACAGACTCCACCCCTAACAGACTCCTCCCCCTAAGACAGAGACTCCTCCCCCTGAGAGACTCCTCCCACTGAGGAAGTGACTCCTCCTCCTAACAGACTCCACCCCCTAAGACAGAGACTCCTCCCCCCTAAGAGAATCCACCCCCTAAGAGACTCCTCCCCCTAAGAGACTCCTCCCCCTAACAGACTCCTCCCCCTAACAGACTCCTCCCCCTGAGGCAGAGACTCCTCCCCTAAGAGACTCCTCCCCCTAACAGACTCCACCCCTAACAGACTCCTCCCCCTGAGGCAGAGACTCCTCCCCTAAGAGACTCCTCCCCCTAACAGACTCCTCCCCCTGAGGCAGAGACTCCTCCCCCTAAGACAGAAACTCCTCCCCCTAAGAGACTCCTCCCCTAACAGACTCCACCCCTAACAGACTCCTCCCCCTAAGAGACTCCTCCCCCTGAGGCAGAGACTCCTCCCCCTAAGACAGAAACTCCTCCCCCTAAGAGACTCCTCCCACTGATGAAGAGACTCCTCCCCCTAAGAGACTCCTCCCCTAAGACAGAGACTCCTCCCCCTGAGACAAAGACTCCTCCCCCTGAGGCAGAGACTCCTCCCCCTAAGAGACTCCTCCCCTAAGACAGAGACTCCTCCCCCTAAGACAGAGACTCCTCCTCCTAAGAGACTCCTCCCCCTAAGAGACTCCATCCCCTAACAGACTCCTCCCCCTAAGCCAGAGACTGAGGAAGAGACTCCTCCTCCTAACAGACTCCTCCCCCTAAGACAGAGACTCCTCCCCCTAAGAGACTCCTCCCCCTAAAATAGAGACTCCTCCCCCTAAGAGACTCCTCCCCCTAAGAGACTCCTCCCCGAGACAGAGACTCCTCCCCCTAAGACAGAAACTCCTCCCCCTAAGAGACTCCTCCCACTGAGGAACAGACTCCACCCCTAACAGACTCCTCCCCCTAAGGCAGAGACTCCTCCCCCTAAGAGACTCCTCCCCCTGAGGCAGAGACTCCACCCTGAGGAAGAGACTCCTCCCCCTATGAGACTCCACCCCCTAACAGACTCCTCCCACTGAGGAAGAGACTCCTCCCCCTGAGGAAGACACTCCTCCCCCTAAGAGACTCCTCCCACTGAGGAAGAGACTCCTCCCCCTATGACTCCTCCCCCTGAGACAGAGACTCCTCCCCCTAAGACAGAGACTCCTCCCCCTAAGAGACTCCTACCCGAGGCAGAGACTCCTCCCCCTAAGACAGAGACCCCTCCCCCTAAGAGACTCCTCCCACTGAGGCAGAGACTCCTCCCCCTGAGAGACTCCTCCCACTGAGGCAGAGACTCCTCCCCCTAAGACAGACACTCCTCCCCCTGAGACAGAGACTCCTCCCCCTAAGGCAGAGACTCCTCCCCCTGAGGCAGAGACTCCTCCCCCTAAGACAGAGACTCCTCCCCCTAAGAGACTCCTCCCCCTGAGGCAGAGACTCCTCCCCCTAACAGACTCCACCCCTTAAGACAGAGACTCCTCCCCCTGAGAGACTCCTCCCACTGAGGAAGAGACTCCTCCTCCTAACAGACTCCTCCCCCTAAGACAGAGACTCCTCCCCCTAAGAGACTCCTCCCCCTATGAGACTCCTCCCCCTAAGAGACTCCATCCCCTAACAGACTCCTCCCCCTAACAGACTCTTCCCCCTAAGCCAGAGACTCCTCCCCCTAAGACAGAGACTCCTCCTCCTTAACAGACTCCTCCCCCTGAGGCAGAGACTCCTCCCCTAAGAGACTCCTCCCCCTAAGAGACTCCTCCCACTGAGGAAGAGACTCCTCCCCCTAAGAGACTCCTCCCCCTAAGAGACTCCTCCCACTGAGGAAGAGACTCCTCCCCCTAAGAGACTCCTCCCCCTGAGGCAGAGACTCCTCCCACTGAGTAAGAGACTCCTCCCCCTAAGCCAGAGACTCCTCCCCTAAGACAGAGACTCCTCCCCCTAAAACAGAAACTCCTCCCCCTATGAGACTCCTCCCCCTAAGAGACTCCTCCCCCTGAGGCAGAGACTCCACCCTGAGGAAGAGACTCCTCCCCCTATGAGACTCCACCCCCTAACAGACTCCTCCCACTGAGGAAGAGACTCCTCCCCCTGAGGAAGACACTCCTCCCCCTAAGAGACTCCTCCCACTGAGGAAGAGACTCCTCCCCCTATGACTCCTCCCCCTGAGACAGAGACTCCTCCCCCTAAGACAGAGACTCCTCCCCCTAAGAGACTCCTCCCCGAGGCAGAGACTCCTCCCCCTAAGACAGAGACCCCTCCCCCTAAGAGACTCCTCCCACTGATGCAGAGACTCCTCCCCCTGAGAGACTCCTCCCACTGAGGCAGAGACTCCTCCCCCTAAGACAGAGACTCCTCCCCCTGAGACAGAGACTCCTCCCCCTAAGACAGAGACTCCTCCCCCTAAGAGACTACTCCCCCTAAGAGACTCCTCCCCTAAGACAGAAACTCCTCCCCTAAGAGACTCCTCCCCCTAAGCCAGAGACTCCTCCCACTGAGACAAAGACTCCTCCCCCTAACAGACTCCTCCCCCTAAGAGACTCCTCCCCCTAACAGACTCCACCCCTAACAGACTCCTCCCCCTAAGACAGAGACTCCTCCCCCTGAGAGACTCCTCCCACTGAGGAAGTGACTCCTCCTCCTAACAGACTCCACCCCCTAAGACAGAGACTCCTCCCCCCTAAGAGACTCCTCCCCCTAAGAGACTCCTCCCCTAAGACAGAGACTCCTCCCCCTAAGACAGAGACTCCTCCTCCTAAGAGACTCCTCCCCCTAAGAGACTCCATCCCCTAACAGACTCCTCCCCCTAAGCCAGAGACTGAGGAAGAGACTCCTCCTCCTAACAGACTCCTCCCCCTAAGACAGAGACTCCTCCCCCTAGGAGACTCCTCCCCCTAAAATAGAGACTCCTCCCCCTAAGAGACTCCTCCCCCTAAGAGACTCCTCCCCGAGACAGAGACTCCTCCCCCTAAGACAGAAACTCCTCCCCCTAAGAGACTCCTCCCACTGAGGAACAGACTCCACCCCTAACAGACTCCTCCCCCTAAGGCAGAGACTCCTCCCCCTAAGAGACTCCTCCCCCTGAGGCAGAGACTCCACCCTGAGGAAGAGACTCCTCCCCCTATGAGACTCCACCCCCTAACAGACTCCTCCCACTGAGGAAGAGACTCCTCCCCCTGAGGAAGACACTCCTCCCCCTAAGAGACTCCTCCCACTGAGGAAGAGACTCCTCCCCCTATGACTCCTCCCCCTGAGACAGAGACTCCTCCCCCTAAGACAGAGACTCCTCCCCCTAAGAGACTCCTCCCCGAGGCAGAGACTCCTCCCCCTAAGACAGAGACCCCTCCCCCTAAGAGACTCCTCCCACTGAGGCAGAGACTCCTCCCCCTGAGAGACTCCTCCCACTGAGGCAGAGACTCCTCCCCCTAAGACAGACACTCCTCCCCCTGAGACAGAGACTCCTCCCCCTAAGGCAGAGACTCCTCCCCCTGAGGCAGAGACTCCTCCCCCTAAGACAGAGACTCCTCCCCCTAAGAGACTCCTCCCCCTGAGGCAGAGACTCCTCCCCCTAACAGACTCCACCCCTTAAGACAGAGACTCCTCCCCCTGAGAGACTCCTCCCACTGAGGAAGAGACTCCTCCTCCTAACAGACTCCTCCCCCTAAGACAGAGACTCCTCCCCCTAAGAGACTCCTCCCCCTAAGAGACTCCATCCCCTAACAGACTCCTCCCCCTAAGCCAGAGACTCCTCCCCCTAAGACAGAGACTCCTCCCCATAAGAGACTCCTCCCCCTGAGAGACTCCTCCCACTGAGGAAGTGACTCCTCCTCCTAACAGACTCCACCCCCTAAGACAGAGACTCCTCCCCCCTAAGAGACTCCTCCCCCTAAGAGACTCCTCCCCCTGAGGCAGAGACTTCTCCCCTAAGAGACTACTCCCCCTTAGAGACTCCACCCCTAACAGACTCCTCCCCCTAAGCCAGAGACTCCTCCCCCTAAGAAAGAGACTCCTCCCCCTAAGAGACTCCTCCCACTGAGGAAGAGACTCCTCCCCCTAAGAGACTCCTCCCACTGAGGCAAAAACTCCACCCTGAGGAAGAGACTCCTCCCCCTAAGAGACTCCTCCCACTGAGGCAAAAACTCCACCCTGAGGAAGAGACTCCTCCCCCTAAGAGACTCCACCCCCTAACAGACTCCTCCCACTGAGGAAGAGACTCCTCCCCCTGAGGAAGACACTCCTCCCCCTAAGAGAATCCTCCCAATGAGGAAGAGACTCCTCCCCCTATGACTCCTCCCCCTGAGCCAGAGACTCCTCCCCTAAGACAGAAACTCCTCCCCCTAAAACAGAGACTCCTCCCCCTATGAGACTCCTCCCCCTAAGAGACTCCATCCCCTAACAGACTCCTCCCCCTAACAGACTCTTCCCCCTAAGCCAGAGACTCCTCCCCCTAAGACAGAGACTCCTCCTCCTTAACAGACTCCTCCCCCTGAGGCAGAGACTCCTCCCCTAAGAGACTCCTCCCCCTAAGAGACTCCTCCCACTGAGGAAGAGACTCCTCCCCCTAAGAGACTCCTCCCACTGAGGAAGAGACTCCTCCCCCTAAGAGACTCCTCCCCCTGAGGCAGAGACTCCTCCCACTGAGTAAGAGACTCCTCCCCCTAAGCCAGAGACTCCTCCCCTAAGACAGAGACTCCTCCCCCTAAAACAGAAACTCCTCCCCCTATGAGACTCCTCCCCCTAAGAGACTCCTCCCCCTGAGGCAGAGACTCCACCCTGAGGAAGAGACTCCTCCCCCTATGAGACTCCACCCCCTAACAGACTCCTCCCACTGAGGAAGAGACTCCTCCCCCTGAGGAAGACACTCCTCCCCCTAAGAGACTCCTCCCACTGAGGAAGAGACTCCTCCCCCTATGACTCCTCCCCCTGAGACAGAGACTCCTCCCCCTAAGACAGAGACTCCTCCCCCTAAGAGACTCCTCCCCGAGGCAGAGACTCCTCCCCCTAAGACAGAGACCCCTCCCCCTAAGAGACTCCTCCCACTGATGCAGAGACTCCTCCCCCTGAGAGACTCCTCCCACTGAGGCAGAGACTCCTCCCCCTAAGACAGAGACTCCTCCCCCTGAGACAGAGACTCCTCCCCCTAAGACAGAGACTCCTCCCCCTAAGAGACTCCTCCCCCTGAGGCAGAGACTCCTCCCCCTAAGAGACTCCTCCCCTAAGACAGAGACTCCTCCCCCTAAGACAGAGACCCCTCCCCCTAAGAGACTCCTCCCACTGAGGCAGAGACTCCTCCCCCTGAGAGACTCCTCCCCCTGAGACAGAGACTCCTCCCCCTAAGACAGAGACTCCTCCCCCTGAGAGACTCCTCCCCCTGAGACAGAGACTCCTCAGTGGGAGTGCTAGTGCACGTGTG
The DNA here is from genome assembly GCF_027942865.1 of Odontesthes bonariensis. Lineage (NCBI taxonomy): Eukaryota > Metazoa > Chordata > Actinopteri > Atheriniformes > Atherinopsidae > Odontesthes > Odontesthes bonariensis. Next base: position 38,300,507 of record NC_134510.1, read on the forward strand.
TGTGTGCACGTGTGTAGGTGCACGTGCTAGTGCACGTTTATGCGTGTGCACGTGCGTGTGCACGCGTGTGTCTAAGTGTGTGCACGTGTGTAGTAGCATGTGCATGTGCACGTGTGTGCACGTGTGTGCGCATGTGTGTGCACGTGCTAGTGCACGTGTGTGTAAGTGTGTTTGTGCATGTGTGTGTGTGCAAGTGTGTGCACGTGTGTGTGCACGTGTGTAGGTGTACGTGCGTGCACGTGTGTAGGTGTGTGTGTGTGTGTGTGCACGTGTGTAGGTGCACGTGTGTGTGCATATGTGTATTAATGTGCACGTGCTAGTGCACGTGTGTGTGCATATGTGTATGCATGTGCACGAGTGTGTGTGCACGTTTATGCGTGTGCGCGTGTGTGCACGTGTTAGTGCACGTGCGTGTGCACATGTGTGCATATGTGTATTAATGTGCACGTGCTAGTGCACGTGTGTGTGCACGTTTATGCGTGTGCACGCGTGTAGGTGCACGTGCGTGTGTACGTGTGGGCTCAAACATTGAGCTGTCGGAACAAAGGGTGAATTTAATCTGGAACAAAGACATTTCGGACGAGTGGGCTGTAGGATCAATGGGAAATTTTCGGAATATTGACGGGTCGGACCAAAGGGGCGTCGGAGAAATGACATGTTACCAAAAACGGACAGGACTCGGGCTCCAGGAAAAGCCAAAAACCTGTTTTCACCAGTACAATTAGTCAATAACTCCTGGAACTTTGGATTACAGACAACTTTGGAACTTGGACCACGGAGAAACTTTCCCACTGCGCGCTGGATGACAGCAGGAACTGTCGCCGTTACACGCGGACAATTGTTAGACAAAGGAAGAAAGGAACCAGTCGTTTGAGGGTATGTACGGCAAAATGCCAGAAGATTAGGAACTTTTTCGTTGGAGAAAAATATTTGGATTATTTAGAAGCTAGTTTGGTTGGTGTTTTTTTGTGAGTTAATTAACGACCAAACAATTGGAAGCAGCAAACGCAGTTTATTTTTGGAAGGAAACCCGACATTTAAGTTTGAAAGGAAAGGCACACACAAAACACACACAAATCATTTTTTAACCAAAAATCTGTATTTCGTCTTAACTCCGGAAAAGAAGGCTATTCCTGGGTTTCTTTCTCAAACAAGCCGACCCCGCCGATTTCAGCGTGGCGTGCGGCAGCGAGACAACGGCAGTTTTAACGCCGGTTATCAGGCGGTGTGTTCTACTTGGCTTTTCACACCGGACAGTCCGCGGCCGCGGTAGTTCCGCTCCAGCCCTGTCTGCATTCCCCATTCATTTCAACGGGACACCGCCGGCCGCTGCCGTCCAAATTCCGCTCGAGTTCTATTTTCCAAAAGCAGCGCGAGACGGAGGCGTCTCCCGCGCCGCTACCGCCCGACTACCGCTGCGTCTGTGCGCAAGGAGAACCGGGCTCCAGGCCCACCATCAGCACCTGTGTACCCACACTTAAGCACCCCTCCCCGGCCTAACGATCCAGTCCGCACCCCCTGGAGCTCCACGCCCCTGGTACCGTAAAAAAAAAAGAAAAAAAGAACCGGGCTCCAGGCCCTCCATCCACACCTGTGTACCCACACTTAAGCACCCCTCCCCGGCCTAAGTATCCAGTCCGCACCCCCTGGAGCTCCACGCCCCTGGTAGGCCTACTGTTAAAAAAAAAAAAGAACCGGGCTCCAGGCCCTCCATCCACACCTGTGTACCCACACTTAAGCACCCCTCCCCGGCCTAACGATCCAGTCCGCACCCCCTGGAGCTCCACGCCCCTGGTACTTTAAAAAAAAAAAAGAACCGAGCTCCAGGCCCTCCATCCGCACCTGTGTACCCACACTTAAGCACCCCTCCCCGGCCTAACGATCCAGTCCGCACCCCCTGGAGCTCCACGCCCCTGGTACCGTAAAAAAAAAGAAAAAAAGAACCGGGCTCCAGGCCCTCCATCCACACCTGTGTACCCACACTTAAGCACCCCTCCCCGGCCTAAGTATCCAGTCCGCACCCCCTGGAGCTCCACGCCCCTGGTAGGCCTACTGTTAAAAAAAAAAAAGAACCGGGCTCCAGGCCCTCCATCCACACCTGTGTACCCACACTTAAGCACCCCTCCCCGGCCTAACGATCCAGTCCGCACCCCCTGGAGCTCCACGCCCCTGGTACTATAAAAAAAAAAAAGAATCGGGCTCCAGGCCCTCCATCCGCACCTGTGTACCCACACTTAAGCACCCCTCCCCGGCCTAACGATCCAGTCCGCACCCCCTGGAGCTCCACGCCCCTGGTACCGTAAAAAAAAAAGAAAAACAGAACCGAGCTCCAGGCCCTCCATCCACACCTGTGTACCCACACTTAAGCACCCCTCCCCGGCCTAACGATCCAGTCCGCACCCCCTGGAGCTCCACGCCCCTGGTACTGTAAGAAAAAAAAGAACCGAGCTCCAGGCCCTCCATCCACACCTGTGTACCCACACTTAAGCACCCCTCCCCGGCCTAAGTATCCAGTCCGCACCCCCTGGAGCTCCACGCCCCTGGTACTGTAAGAAAAAAAAGAACCGAGCTCCAGGCCCTCCATCCACACCTGTGTACCCACACTTAAGCACCCCTCCCCGGCCTAACGATCCAGTCCGCACCCCCTGGAGCTCCACGCCCCTGGTACCGTAAAAAAAAAAGAAAAACAGAACCGAGCTCCAGGCCCTCCATCCACACCTGTGTACCCACACTTAAGCACCCCTCCCCGGCCTAAGTATCCAGTCCGCACCCCCTGGAGCTCCACGCCCCTGGTACTGTAAGAAAAAAAAGAACCGAGCTCCAGGCCCTCCATCCACACCTGTGTACCCACACTTAAGCACCCCTCCCCGGCCTAACGATCCAGTCCGCACCCCCTGGAGCTCCACGCCCCTGGTACCGTAAAAAAAAAAAAGAAAAACAGAACCGGGCTCCAGGCCCTCCATCCACACCTGTGTACCCACACTTAAGCACCCCTCCACGGCCTAACGATCCAGTCCGCACCCCCTGGAGCTCCACGCCCCTGGTACTTAAAAAAAAAAAAAGAACCGAGCTCCAGGCCCTCCATCCGCACCTGTGTACCCACACTTAAGCACCCCTCCCCGGCCTAAGTATCCAGTCCGCACCCCCTGGAGCTCCACGCCCCTGGTACTGTAAGAAAAAAAAGAACCGAGCTCCAGGCCCTCCATCCACACCTGTGTACCCACACTTAAGCACCCCTCCCCGGCCTAACGATCCAGTCCGCACCCCCTGGAGCTCCACGCCCCTGGTACTTTAAAAAAAAAAAAAGAACCGAGCTCCAGGCCCTCCATCCACACCTGTGTACCCACACTTAAGCACCCCTCCCCGGCCTAACGATCCAGTCCGCACCCCCTGGAGCTCCACGCCCCTGGTACCGTAAAAAAAAAGAAAAAAATAACCGAGCTCCAGGCCCTCCATCCGCACCTGTGTACCCACACTTAAGCACCCCTCCCCGGCCTAACGATCCAGTCCGCACCCCCTGGAGCTCCACGCCCCTGGTACTATAAAAAAAAAAAAAGAACCGGGCTCCAGGCCCTCCATCCGCACCTGTGTACCCACACTTAAGCACCCCTCCCCGGCCTAACGATCCAGTCCGCACCCCCTGGAGCTCCACGCCCCTGGTACTGTAAGAAAAAAAAGAACCGAGCTCCAGGCCCTCCATCCACACCTGTGTACCCACACTTAAGCACCCCTCCCCGGCCTAAGTATCCAGTCCGCACCCCCTGGAGCTCCACGCCCCTGGTACTGTAAGAAAAAAAAGAACCGAGCTCCAGGCCCTCCATCCACACCTGTGTACCCACACTTAAGCACCCCTCCCCGGCCTAAGTATCCAGTCCGCACCCCCTGGAGCTCCACGCCCCTGGTACTGTAAGAAAAAAAAGAACCGAGCTCCAGGCCCTCCATCCACACCTGTGTACCCACACTTAAGCACCCCTCCCCGGCCTAACGATCCAGTCCGCACCCCCTGGAGCTCCACGCCCCTGGTACCGTAAAAAAAAAAGAAAAACAGAACCGAGCTCCAGGCCCTCCATCCACACCTGTGTACCCACACTTAAGCACCCCTCCCCGGCCTAAGTATCCAGTCCGCACCCCCTGGAGCTCCACGCCCCTGGTACTGTAAGAAAAAAAAGAACCGAGCTCCAGGCCCTCCATCCACACCTGTGTACCCACACTTAAGCACCCCTCCCCGGCCTAACGATCCAGTCCGCACCCCCTGGAGCTCCACGCCCCTGGTACCGTAAAAAAAAAAAAGAAAAACAGAACCGGGCTCCAGGCCCTCCATCCACACCTGTGTACCCACACTTAAGCACCCCTCCACGGCCTAACGATCCAGTCCGCACCCCCTGGAGCTCCACGCCCCTGGTACTTAAAAAAAAAAAAAGAACCGAGCTCCAGGCCCTCCATCCGCACCTGTGTACCCACACTTAAGCACCCCTCCCCGGCCTAAGTATCCAGTCCGCACCCCCTGGAGCTCCACGCCCCTGGTACTGTAAGAAAAAAAAGAACCGAGCTCCAGGCCCTCCATCCACACCTGTGTACCCACACTTAAGCACCCCTCCCCGGCCTAACGATCCAGTCCGCACCCCCTGGAGCTCCACGCCCCTGGTACTTTAAAAAAAAAAAAAGAACCGAGCTCCAGGCCCTCCATCCACACCTGTGTACCCACACTTAAGCACCCCTCCCCGGCCTAACGATCCAGTCCGCACCCCCTGGAGCTCCACGCCCCTGGTACCGTAAAAAAAAAGAAAAAAATAACCGAGCTCCAGGCCCTCCATCCGCACCTGTGTACCCACACTTAAGCACCCCTCCCCGGCCTAACGATCCAGTCCGCACCCCCTGGAGCTCCACGCCCCTGGTACTATAAAAAAAAAAAAAGAACCGGGCTCCAGGCCCTCCATCCGCACCTGTGTACCCACACTTAAGCACCCCTCCCCGGCCTAACGATCCAGTCCGCACCCCCTGGAGCTCCACGCCCCTGGTACCGTAAAAAAAAAAGAAAAACAGAACCGAGCTCCAGGCCCTCCATCCACACCTGTGTACCCACACTTAAGCACCCCTCCCCGGCCTAACGATCCAGTCCGCACCCCCTGGAGCTCCACGCCCCTGGTACTGTAAGAAAAAAAAGAACCGAGCTCCAGGCCCTCCATCCACACCTGTGTACCCACACTTAAGCACCCCTCCCCGGCCTAAGTATCCAGTCCGCACCCCCTGGAGCTCCACGCCCCTGGTACTGTAAGAAAAAAAAGAACCGAGCTCCAGGCCCTCCATCCACACCTGTGTACCCACACTTAAGCACCCCTCCCCGGCCTAACGATCCAGTCCGCACCCCCTGGAGCTCCACGCCCCTGGTACCGTAAAAAAAAAAGAAAAACAGAACCGAGCTCCAGGCCCTCCATCCACACCTGTGTACCCACACTTAAGCACCCCTCCCCGGCCTAAGTATCCAGTCCGCACCCCCTGGAGCTCCACGCCCCTGGTACTGTAAGAAAAAAAAGAACCGAGCTCCAGGCCCTCCATCCACACCTGTGTACCCACACTTAAGCACCCCTCCCCGGCCTAACGATCCAGTCCGCACCCCCTGGAGCTCCACGCCCCTGGTACCGTAAAAAAAAAAAAGAAAAACAGAACCGGGCTCCAGGCCCTCCATCCACACCTGTGTACCCACACTTAAGCACCCCTCCACGGCCTAACGATCCAGTCCGCACCCCCTGGAGCTCCACGCCCCTGGTACTTAAAAAAAAAAAAAGAACCGAGCTCCAGGCCCTCCATCCGCACCTGTGTACCCACACTTAAGCACCCCTCCCCGGCCTAAGTATCCAGTCCGCACCCCCTGGAGCTCCACGCCCCTGGTACTGTAAGAAAAAAAAGAACCGAGCTCCAGGCCCTCCATCCACACCTGTGTACCCACACTTAAGCACCCCTCCCCGGCCTAACGATCCAGTCCGCACCCCCTGGAGCTCCACGCCCCTGGTACCGTAAAAAAAAAAGAAAAAAAAGAACCGAGCTCCAGGCCCTCCATCCACACCTGTGTACCCACACTTAAGCACCCCTCCCCGGCCTAACGATCCAGTCCGCACCCCCTGGAGCTCCACGCCCCTGGTACTTTAAAAAAAAAAAAGAACCGAGCTCCAGGCCCTCCATCCGCACCTGTGTACCCACACTTAAGCACCCCTCCCCGGCCTAAGTATCCAGTCCGCACCCCCTGGAGCTCCACGCCCCTGGTACTATAAAAAAAAAAAAGAACCGGGCTCCAGGCCCTCCATCCGCACCTGTGTACCCACACTTAAGCACCCCTCCCCGGCCTAACGATCCAGTCCGCACCGCCTGGAGCTCCACGCCCCTGGTACTTTAAAAAAAAAAAAGAACCGGGCTCCAGGCCCTCCATCCGCACCTGTGTACCCACACTTAAGCACCCCTCCCCGGCCTAACGATCCAGTCCGCACCGCCTGGAGCTCCACGCCCCTGGTACTATAAAACACTGAAATTTTTTTAAGTCACCAGGCTGCCTGGTCCAGGCACACTCACCCGAACTCAAGCAGCCCTTCCCGGGCATGGACTCTGGTCCTTCCCGACCGGAGCTCCATGTAATTTTTTTTTTTTTTTTTTTAAGAGTCCCCAGGCTCCAGGGCCTCTGGCCCCACACACTCACCCCCACTCAAGCACACTCTGCCCCGGGCCTCAGGGACTCTGCCAATCCCTGAGTCTCGTGCCCCCGGTACTACACCATTCCCTCGTGAGAGGGTCGGGTCCGGCCGACAAAAGCTTGGATCGAGGGCTGACTTTCAACAGATCGCAGCGAGGTAGCTGCTCTGCTACGTACGAAACCCTGACCCAGAATCAGGGCGTCTGCAAGTGATTTAGCAGCAGGTTCTCCACAAACATGCGGTGCGCGATAGGAGAGGGGCGACTTAGAGGAACTGTTTTGAAGTTTATTGGACATTGAAATATCTGAAAGAAAGAAAAGTATTATTTTTGGGACTTTTTGGAACTTTATTTTGAACAATGGCCGATTCAAATGAGTCTCAGACCGAGACGCCTGTCGAGGACATGGAGGACGAAGTGACGCGTGTGCGCAGGGCAAGGACAAATGTCTCCCATTACGAGGAGAATCAAATGATTTCATGGCAGACAAAGAATTCCTTGAAGAAGTGAAGCTAAATATGACGAGGTTGAATGAGTTTTTTGAATCTGCCATTGTTCTAAATAAAGTGTAACCCCTGTCCCAGCAGCAAAGTCTGACCCATCGTGTCTCTCAGCATGCTGACGTCACTGCTGATGTGTGACAGCCGGCTAACGAGGCGTTGCCCCGGTAACAGGAGCGCGTGCGGCTCGCCTGTGTCTCTGACAGGTGCGCTCACTTTGGCTTCTTAAAATTGCACTCTATAACTTTGACTGCGCTCGACTGTCTCCAACAAACGGGTCGCTGCTCAGAGAGTAAAAGTCGCATCCAAATCATTCTTGAACCGCCAGCGCCCCAAGAGACGGCAGAAGCCAGCGGTGTCCTTTTCATCCGGCTACTATGTGCGGCTCGTTTCTTATGGCAGTTTTAAAATCATTTTTCACCTGAATTTGATGACTTTAAGCCTTTATAATGGAAATGGAGAGGCGACCTCTGGACTCAGAGGCAATTTGTAAGAAAAATGTGCGGCAGAGCTCAATGAGTGTGACTAAACCGAGCATAAGGAGAGAGCCCAGCCATGTGAGCGGTGAGATGCAAAGCACAGAGGAAATTCTAAAGAAAAAAAGAATCGAGGATAAAGTGTGCGAGAGGGAGTGCTGCATGGTGTATATCGCTGACACTGACGGGGCTGGATAATTGTAGCTTACTGTGGAAACTCCGGTGAGTGATATCAATGATATGTGAAGCTAATTTATTAAGCTTTTATTTTACAATTTATAATTATTATTATTTTTATTTTTTTTAAATGTTTTTTTTAACTATGTATTCATATTGTGATATGGACCATGCACTTGTGTCTGATATAAATATTGAATTGAATAATGGCTAGCAAGATCGTTTGCTGGTGTATTTAAAAAAAAAACAAAAAAAAAAAAACATGTTGTTGCACTATTTTTGTATATTTTAAAGCAAAAAGAGGGAGAGAAAAAAAGGTCGTTTGCTAGCAAGATCGTCTGCTAGCAAGATTGTTTGCTAGCAAGGTCGTCTGCTAGCAAGATCGTCTGCTAGCAAGATTGTTTGCTAGCAAGGTCGTCTGCTAGCAAGATCGTCTGCTAGCAAGATTGTTTGCTAGCAAGGTCGTCTGCTAGCAAGATCGTTTGCTAGCAAGATTGTTTGCTAGCAAGATCGTTTGCTAGCAAGATTGTTTGCTAGCAAGATTGTTTGCTAGCAAGATCGTCTGCTAGCAAGATGTCAGTAGTCTTTAGTCTTGAGCTCTGTAGTCATGCTATCCCTCATTGAAATCCTATTAATTTATTTGTGTTTTAATTTTATTCAAGTGTATCTATTTATAGTTCCCTGTTACTAAAACCTTCTTATTATTTTGGTCCGGTCGAAGTGGGTGGTGTTCTGTGTGTTTTTTTTTTTTTTAAAAGAAAAGAAAAGATAAATCTTATGTAACCTTCCCGATAAGTCTTTGTCACTACTCTTGTTTCTTTTTCTCAATAAAAAGATTTATAAAAAAAACAAACAAAAAAGAAACCTGCTCAATACCTGTGCCTGTTAGACTGAATATATCTTTATTTTTGTTCTCTTCACAGGACATGCGAGCGGCTCTGGAGGAGAAGGAGCACCTGCTGACGGAGGTGGAGAAAGAGCGGGGCCTGTGGAGACAGCGGGATGGGGCCTTCGCTGCTCTGCTGCAGGAGAAGGAGGCTCTGATCCAGGACCTCCAACAGCAGCTGGATGTGTGTCAGACAGATGTGGAGGTAATCCAGGTCCCACTGTCGGGCTAACGTCGTCTTCTTTTTTTTTTTTTTGGCCACATCGGAGAAATGTTTTAGAGGATAATTCTTTCAGATTTTTGTTGTTGTTGAATTAAACAAGAAATCCAACACCTTAGATGGTTTCACTGAGTGTTTGCTCCAGTCAGTGTTGGGCTTTAGCTGGTTGGATTAGGGGAGATGTAACATCCATCTGCAGCCTTCTGATGTGACTGAGAGCAGAGCAGCGAGTTCACCCTTAACTCCTGTAAAGCCGAGTGTTCCTGCAGCTCCAGCTGCTGCATCTTTGTTGGTCCATCACGTTATTTGCATGTTGTGAAGTGTTTTAATGCATTTATACATGAACTTGGCAGCCATGTTACCCCACAGGCAGAAGATATGAATCCAGATCAGCTGCATGTTTCTGCATGACTCAGTGAAACTAATCTGAGGGAAAATGTTTTTCTGCTGATCCACAGACAAAGATTGAGTGTTAAAGTGTCCCATTATCTCAGTGATGAATGATTAAATGACCAAAGAAGCCAGAAGTTAATGTTTGTGCTCAAACAAACCTTCAGATCAGCATCTGAGTGCAGATTACAGTCTGAATCTGTCCAGTATGTTCTTATGTATGTATGTTTTTATGTATGAATGTTTTTATGTCTGTATGTATGTGTGAACACGCTAATCTGAGCTGTAAATGGTTTTGTGTCTCTGAGTCCTGCAGTCCTCCGTGAGTCCGTCTGAGCTGAGCTTGGTCGGTAAACATTGACTTTGGTGACCGCAAACGTGTCATTTTCCCCCAGGCTCTCTCCGGCTCTGCGATTGGTCGGCAGTCGGCTGAGACGGCAGCGTCGTTGAAAGACCGAGTGGAGCACAGCGCCACCCTGTGTCAGGAGGTCACCAAACTCACCGCAGCCCTGCAGGAGTACCAGGACACGGTGCAGGTGAGAAATCACAGTTTTACCCGTCTGACGGAAACCTGATAAACAAAAAGCTGCAGACCTGAAGCAGGACGATTACTCCACCTGCTTCCAGGTGCGGCGCTGAAGCATTTTACTGCCGCCTCTGACCTCTGGGGGTTTCTTTTTCCCCACCAGGTTCAGCAGGAGAGTCGCAGTCAGACGCTGTCCTCTCTGAAGGCTCAGCTCAGAGACGCTCAGCAGGAGCTGAGGAGGACGGAGAAGGAGAAGAAGGAGGCTGAAGGACAGCCTGCAGAAGAGAGACAAACTCATAGAGGTAAGGTGCTCAAAGCTGTGGCAGCAGAGCAGGAAGCTTCAGACACGTTTACCCGTCGTAGTTTCCTGCTATCGACTGTAGAAATGATCAAATAGTTTCTATGAAATGTGTTTTTCTTTTTTTTTTTTAAATGTGTTTATTGATTTTCCTTTTTCAACAAAAACACAAAACTCAAGCAACACACAACGACTCAGTTACAACCAATCAGTATCCATATCAGTAAAGACAGTAAAAAGAAGTACATAAATGGGTCGATAAAAGAAAAGAAGAATGGGTGCACAACAATGTGTCCCGTTATTGTGACCTTCCAGAGAATCCCTGTAAAAGAATGGAAGATGCATTGGAATCCAAGTAATTCAAATAAGGTTTCCAAACCTCATAAAATTGGTTGGAGTTTGAATGTGATGCCTAAGTCAAGTATTCCAGAGGCACCAACTCAAACAGCACTTTGTGCCGTCCCTTAACATTTGCTTCCTTAATGCTAATCCACTGCAATAAAATATTCTTCCTCGCTGCAAATGTAAGAATACCAAACAGTCTTTGATTTGTTAACCTCACACCTTTAGCGGGAAGGCCTTATGTAAGAGACAGTGGGTGCATCCCCAGCTTTAATCCCAGCATCTGTTCAATTTCTGTTAAAACATCAGACCAATATTTCTGCAGCTTATGGCAGGACCAGAGGCAAAGAGTTAGAGCCAATTTCTGTTTCACATTTAAGACACATTGGAGACAAACTAGGCTTGAACTTATGTCTGCGATTAGCGGATATATGCATCCTATGCAACATCTTAATCTGTATTGATTTGACACGGTTACAAACTGAGATTAATTTAGCACAGGTCCACATACTTTCCCAGTCAGCAGCATTGATTGTGACAGACAGTTCTCTCTCCCACTTTTCTCTGAGTTCTTGTAAAGCCGTGAATGGAGCAGCAAAATGTGTTTTTCTAACGGGGAAGTGTTCTCAAACATTTCGGAGCTTGGAAAAAGGTTTGAATGAGTCCCGACTCCTGGAGCCCTTTCTGTTCTGTGATTCGGTTGCCCACATCAGTGCCTGTGTTTTAACTTTTTGCATCCAAGGTATCGAGAATCAAGTTGAATCGAGTTGATTTGTCCATAAAAAGGACTGAAATAGATTCTATTGTGTAACTTGAGCTCTCAGTCTGCGTTAGCCTCTGAAAGCTAACCAACGCTAAGCTTCTTTGTACAGCCTTAAACTCCTTCTCATTCATGTGTTGGAGGCGCCCTCCTGTGGCAGAACAGGGTGTTACAACTCTTAATGTCCAAAGTCTTCTTGTACTATCAGTTAATAAACTACCAGGGCTGGGCAACGATTAAAATGTTTAATCTAATTAATCACATGATTTCCCTGATTTAATCACGATTAATCGCATTTGTACGCAGAATCCAAAAATGAATCCAAAAGTAGTGTATAGCTTTTAGCATTTAGCTTTATTTTAAATGTGCTGCCATATGAATGAAAGTGCCATAACATTTGTTGTGCAAACACACTTTTAACATCAGCATCTTTCTGTAGTTTTTATGTAGAAGCCTCGCTCCACTGTCTGTTTCCTTGAATGACTTGCTGCTATCAGTTGTGTGTTTTGCCTTTAAGTGATATTTTAGACTGGAACTACTACGCTGAGAAGACAATTCAACTTGGCAGTGTTTACAGATGACTTTGGTTCTGTCGACTCCGCCGTCTGGAAGAACTTTAACATGAAAATGGCCGAGTAAAAGTTCCGTACCCTTCTCCATGTTTGGTGGATCCGCCGATTACTTTCTTTTCCTGTTCCACAGCAGACAGCAACAGACTTTTACAAAATAAAAGCCTGTGAGCAGCAGACTTTTACAAAATAAAAGCCTGAGAGCAACAGACTTTTACAAAATAAAAGCCTGTGAGCAGCAGACTTTTACAGAATAAAAGCCTGTGAGCAGCAGACTTTTACAATAATAAAATAGATAATAAAACCTGCGCTAATGCGCGCTAAAATATGTATCGGCGTTAAATAATTAACGGGTTAACGCGATAATAACGAGTTAACTCGCCCGGCCCTATAAACTACACATGACAGCAAATGAATTATTAATGCACTTAAAGGAAGGAACACAAACGGATGTCTATTGAATGACCCCCTGTTGACAGACTCAACACCGAACACTGCGTGCACTCAAAGCCAATGAAGTTGTGTGTTTATTTTTGTGTTTATTTATGTCTTTATTTTTCTTCACTGTAGCGAATCCTGCAGGACTCTGAGGAGCGGGACCATCTGCTCCGAGAGCTGCAGCAGAACCTGCAGAACAAACGTGAGCCGGCGATGGGCGTCAAACACACACTGTGACGGAGGAGAGCCGAGCGGTGCGCACCACGTGCACACCACGTGCACACTCTGCACAGGAAGGAGGAATACTTTGCACTTTTTCCGAACCACCGTTTTGCCTCCTGAGCGTATTTATCGTTGTGATCGTTGGATCTATTTATAGTTTTCTTCCCACATTCATACGGTTTGTGTTTGCAGACCTGCTTTTTGGGACTTGAGCTGAAGGAAAGTTGAATTTTCCACAGTTACAACTGAACTTCCTGCATCGCATCAGGGATTTCAGCCTCATTGTTTTCAGTATGTGGTGTCAGGCTTGTTATAGCTGGATGTTTGGTACGTGATCTGCAAATGACTGTATTCAGTTCAATTAGAATGTCATTTTTAGGCAGGGACTTGCTTTCATGCAGTGGGAACATTTCTAACTGGGATTATTGTTTAGTTGCTGTTCTGATGTTGCTTTAAGGAGCTCTTTGCAGGTGTGTTTCTTTTTGCTTTTTGTTTCCAGTGTTTAGGGGCAAAGCTACAACCAAAGTAAAATTTTAGCTGCTTTAAGTTTCTGCTTTTTATGAGTCTCCTTTTTCCTTTTATTCTGGACTCATTCCTGGTGTTTACATGTCTGTATTTTTGGTCTGGGACTTCTTACGAAGATATTTTCAATTCTTTTTTTTTTTTTTTATTTAGCTCAAGAGAAATAAACTCTGTGATGCAAAAAAGACTTTGGTCTTCAGACCCAGTTATTTCAGCAATCAGCACCCAGGCACCATGATAAAAGATGAGTGAAAACCCTGTTTCCAGAATAGTTAGAAGTTTTTTAAAAATGCAACAAAGTCAAACTGTTTGTTTGTTTGTTTGGGCCTAAGTCTAAAAAAACATAATTTTCAGATTGTTCACTGAGTAACTTAATTGAGTCTGAAGCAGCAACACTCAGTAAAAGCTGTTCCAGAGTCCATCAGCTTCCTTTAATGACTCTTTTTAACGCTCTGGGAACTGAGGACACGGATTTGTTGCAGTTTTTCAGAGGAATCCGGGTCCATTCCTGCTGAATCCAACGTTTCAGCTGCTCAGCAGCCTTGCAAAGCTGAACTCAGTTCATATCCAGATGTCCTGACATCTTCTATTAGAGTTCACTGATCTAATTCAGAAGAATTCTCCAGCCGACCTGGCCCAGATTCAGCAAAACGGGGCCCAAACCATGTGGCTACCACCACCATGCTTCACATGTGGGGCACATCGGGCTCTTTGGCACGAATGTAACTTTCTCCAAACAGAAAATCTAATCATCCATCTTGTTTTTTTTTTTTTTTTAAAGCAGCCTTCTAGTATAACCATATTCTTAAAAAAAAAAAAAAAAAAAACTGCACACACTCACACTTGGCTGTCGTACCAGCAATTGGTAACTTCTGACTTTAATTTAACTTAATCTTTCATTTAATATAATTAATAATTTATAATAATATATAATTTAATAATATTTTATTAATAATTCAATTTAATCTTAATCGATTTTGTTGTATTTTATTGCTTTCACTGTTCTTTTATTGTTTTTACTTCTTCTCTTTATTTATTACCTGCTGTAAAGCACTTTGGTACACCGTAAGGATTGTCTGTAAAGGGCTGCAGAAATAAAGGACATTTACATTTTTGCAGAAATGAGCAAATTTTACAGCCATCACAGACTTCCAAGAACCAGGGTAAAGCTGTACGCTGGTTTGATTGATCCGCTGAAAGAAGGTATTTGCTCTCTGCATATGGATGAGAGTTATGTTGTGCTCTTTTTACCCACCGTGATTATTTCCTGTACCACTTCTCTCACTACAATCACACCCGTTGAAGACGGTTTAAACGGATATTTTCAGTTGAGCCCTCAGCCACCACTTCTCAGCACAAAGTAATATATTTTATAAATCAAATCAAATTTATTTATATAGCACATTTCATGTACAGAACAATTCAAAGTGCTTTACATAAAATAAAAGCATTGCAGCAGGGAGTGGAAGAAGCATTAAAATACATAAAAGAATATAAAGAGAAACAAATAAAGTAATTTAAAAACAAGCAACAGTCCAGATAAGTTCAAAGATATCGTGCAGATTTCATGCATAGACACATGAGAACAGAAATGTTTTTAACCTGGATTTAAAAATGTCTCCATCTGGTGAAAGTTTAATCTCCAAAATTCCAAAATAAAATCTCCAAGTTTTATATCCAAAATGTTCATTTTTTTTGTCACATTTTCATTTCATTTCATTATTTTTTTGTTCAAACTGTTTTAAACTGTTGTAAAACTTTCACATGAGGAGGAAAGAGAAACAAAGCTGATTGAGTGCTCCGTCTTCTCCTCATTGTCCAATCACCGATCAGCTCTGAGTCTCTGGTTACCCCACGTGTTGCCATGGAGATGATACTTTACACAAAATTACCCCCCTGGATGCTTCTCTGGTTAAAAAACGCGATCATCTCATTTAAAGCTGTCCACAGTGGTTCTGTCCGTGTGCAACATGATGCCGGTTCCCCTCGGCTCGGTCACCATCGGACCGCAGTCCTGGCGCGACGGGACGGCCCGGTCCATCCGGCGGGCGGAGAGCCTGGTCCGGCAGACTCGGGCCGGTCGCTCCGCGGCTGGCGGCCGGCCCCGGAGCGTGAGTTTCGCCCCAATGCGCGCGAACGGCACCGCAGAAACGGACGAATATAAAAACACAGCAGAGGAAGCCGGACTGAGACGGGACCCCATCTGTGAAAATAAGACGGGGAGGCCCCAAACTGCAGGAGCCAGGGTGAGAAAAACCGTTTACAGAGATAGCCCTGGGTCACTTTGGAAATAATGTTTTTATTTTCATGTCAACTTTGCAATGTGGAGTAGGACCGGAGTTCCCAGCCTTGGGTTTGGGGCTCTTTCAGGGGACACGGAACCAGAAAAATCCCCTCAAAATGTTGACATATTGTTAGGGCTGGGCAACGATTAAAATGTTTTTTGAAAACAATTGAAAACTTTGTAGTTATGATCAGAACTGAAGTGGAATAAAAGATCTATGAAAAAAAAAAGCAGGAAAAATATTAACATATGATGTTTTTAAGTTGTTTTACAAGGGGACAAAAAATGTCCCCTTTCAGAAATTAAGTTGCGTTTTAAATCAGGTATGAGGGTTAAGGAACTTGACAATGTGTGATTTTTTCTTTCTATTTAAACATGCTTTTTAAAATTCTGTAAAAAGTTCCCATCCGGCTCCCGGAGGACATCTGTGGTCCCGTTCCCGCCTGCCAGCCTGCGGGAGCACTGTGCTGCAGCCAGCGTGGCTGTGGCCGGCGGTTACATGCGGAGGGTGCGGGAGGTTGAGGGGCAGCTGCGCCGGCAGGCCGGCCGGGTCACCGAGGAGGGCACCAAGCTGGAGAGGGAGCGGGGTCGCCTGGAGAGGACGCTGCGCAGCATCACCACCAACCTGACCGTCAACAGGAGGAGCTCGGAGGGCAGGAGCAGGAGGCCATCCACCGCTGAGACGGTGAGACTAAAGCCGGGACTTCCCCCGCAGACACATGCAAGCCACAAAACTGTCCAACGTGCGTCATAACATCATCATGCAACATCAAACCCGGGTCGCATCCTTCCAGGAAGGCTGAGTATTGCATGTGTGGCCTGTTGCAGATGAGAGACGGCGCTGATGGCTTGTTGCTGTGGGAGAGAAAAGAGCTGGTGGAGTTGAAACGGGATCTGGAGGGAGCGTTGAGAAGCACACTGACCCAGCTCCAGGTGATCCATGACATCACTGCTCTGTTTTCATCTTGTTTTTCAACACGCCTACCTATAGGCCACTGTAATTTCTTACACCAAATAAATAGTGTCGGGTTCCATGGCAGAGGAAAAACGAGAAACAATATCCTATTCTGCCTTTTATAGCCTATTTACTAAACTGTCTTAGGCATTATAAATGGGTAAAATGTGGGTAGGTTAGTTTTAAAAGGCTACTCAATCAGGGGAATAACTTATCAGACCATATCAGGGACTCTTAATTTAAGATTCTGACTTTTTATTTTGCAATATTCCCTCTTGTAGAAGTATTTATTGACTGTGCTGCATTAAGATTAAAACATGTTCAGCACCTGAACTGAAATATTGTTCATTATTTAGTATCTGTTGACCTGTTGAAAACTGTAACACTGGGCATACTGTGTTTTTTAGTAATATTTCCTCTTGTTAAAGGCTAACTTGATTATGTTTGATGAGCTACAGAAGGAGGAATTGAAAAGCTAAATGGCTGAACTCAAAAGTGTTTCTATTTGCTTAGATAACCTGTAGCTCTGTTAAACCTGTTGAGGTTCATGCAAATTTCAATAAATGTTCTTATACATCCAGTACAGGCTCATTTTCTGTATACAGTAAGGCAGTGTTGGTGGTGGGGTTCTGGCTGGGGGCCTGGGCCCCTGTACAGCTGTATGCCCAGCAACGCCCCTGGTAACAACCCCAACACACTGGAAAAAATGCCCCTCCAAAAATAAGTAAAAAAACAACAAATAAAAGACGTTTTTGCTTGAAATAAGCAAAAAATCTGCCGATGGAACTAGTGAAAATCGGTTTGTCAAGATTTCTTGAAAGAAAATGTGATATTTGGGACTTTTGAGATAAAAGTGATCTTGAAATTAGCTTAAAAACCTCTTCAAATGAAAAAAAGCTCCTCCCCCTAAGAGACTCCTCCCACTGAGGAAGAGACTCCTCCCCCTAAGAGACTCCTCCCACTGAGGAAGAGACTCCTCCCCCTATGACTCCTCCCACTGAGGAAGAGACTCCTCCCCCTAAGAGACTCCTCCCACTGAGGAAGAGACTCCTCCCCCTATGACTCCTCCCACTGAGGAAGAGACTCCTCCCCCTAAGAGACTCCTCCCACTGAGGAAGAGACTCCTCCCCCTATGACTCCTCCCCCTGAGGCAGAGACTCCTCCCCCTAAGAGACTCCTCCCCGAGGAAGAGACTCCTCCCCCTAAGAGACTCCTCCCCCTAAGACAGAGACTCCTCCCCTAAGACAGAGACTCCTCCCCTAAGACAGAGACTCCTCCCCCTAAGACAGAGACTCCTCCCACTAAGACAGAGACTCCTCCCACTAAGACAGAGACTCCTCCCCCTAACAGACTCCATCCCTAACAGACTCCTCCCACTGAGGAAGAGACTCCTCCCCCTAAGAGACTCCACCCCCTAACAGACTCCACCCCTAACAGACTCCTCCCACTGAGGAAGAGACTCCTCCCCCTAAGAGACTCCTCCCACTGAGGAAGTGACCCCTCCCCCTAAGACAGAGACTCCTCCCCCTAAGAGACTCCTCCCCTAAGACAGAGACTCCTCCCCTAAGACAGAGACTCCTCCCCTAAGAGACTCCTCCTCCTAACAGACTCCTCCCCCTAAGACAGAGACTCCTCCCCCTAAGAGACTCCTCCCCCTAAAATAGAGACTCCTCCCCTAAGAGACTCCTCCCCCAAGAGACTCCTCCCCTAAGACAGAGACTCCTCCCCCTAAGAGACTCCTCCCCTAAGACAGAAACTCCTCCCCTAAGAGACTCCTCCCCCTAAGCCAGAGACTCCTCCCACTGAGACAAAGACTCCTCCCCCTAACAGACTCCTCCCCCTGAGGCAGAGACTCCTCCCCTAAGAGACTCCTCCCCCTAAGAGACTCCTCCCCCTGAGGCAGAGACTCCTCCCCCTAAGACAGAGACTCCACCCCCTAACAGACTCCACCCCTAACAGACTCCTCCCCCTAAGACAGAAACTCCTCCCCCTAAGAGACTCCTCCCCCTAACAGACTCCACCCCTAACAGACTCCTCCCCCTAAGACAGAGACTCCTCCCCCTGAGAGACTCCTCCCACTGAGGAAGTGACTCCTCCTCCTAACAGACTCCACCCCCTAAGACAGAGACTCCTCCCCCCTAAGAGAATCCACCCCCTAAGAGACTCCTCCCCCTAAGAGACTCCTCCCCCTAACAGACTCCTCCCCCTAACAGACTCCTCCCCCTGAGGCAGAGACTCCTCCCCTAAGAGACTCCTCCCCCTAACAGACTCCACCCCTAACAGACTCCTCCCCCTGAGGCAGAGACTCCTCCCCTAAGAGACTCCTCCCCCTAACAGACTCCTCCCCCTGAGGCAGAGACTCCTCCCCCTAAGACAGAAACTCCTCCCCCTAAGAGACTCCTCCCCTAACAGACTCCACCCCTAACAGACTCCTCCCCCTAAGAGACTCCTCCCCCTGAGGCAGAGACTCCTCCCCCTAAGACAGAAACTCCTCCCCCTAAGAGACTCCTCCCACTGATGAAGAGACTCCTCCCCCTAAGAGACTCCTCCCCTAAGACAGAGACTCCTCCCCCTGAGACAAAGACTCCTCCCCCTGAGGCAGAGACTCCTCCCCCTAAGAGACTCCTCCCCTAAGACAGAGACTCCTCCCCCTAAGACAGAGACTCCTCCTCCTAAGAGACTCCTCCCCCTAAGAGACTCCATCCCCTAACAGACTCCTCCCCCTAAGCCAGAGACTGAGGAAGAGACTCCTCCTCCTAACAGACTCCTCCCCCTAAGACAGAGACTCCTCCCCCTAAGAGACTCCTCCCCCTAAAATAGAGACTCCTCCCCCTAAGAGACTCCTCCCCCTAAGAGACTCCTCCCCGAGACAGAGACTCCTCCCCCTAAGACAGAAACTCCTCCCCCTAAGAGACTCCTCCCACTGAGGAACAGACTCCACCCCTAACAGACTCCTCCCCCTAAGGCAGAGACTCCTCCCCCTAAGAGACTCCTCCCCCTGAGGCAGAGACTCCACCCTGAGGAAGAGACTCCTCCCCCTATGAGACTCCACCCCCTAACAGACTCCTCCCACTGAGGAAGAGACTCCTCCCCCTGAGGAAGACACTCCTCCCCCTAAGAGACTCCTCCCACTGAGGAAGAGACTCCTCCCCCTATGACTCCTCCCCCTGAGACAGAGACTCCTCCCCCTAAGACAGAGACTCCTCCCCCTAAGAGACTCCTACCCGAGGCAGAGACTCCTCCCCCTAAGACAGAGACCCCTCCCCCTAAGAGACTCCTCCCACTGAGGCAGAGACTCCTCCCCCTGAGAGACTCCTCCCACTGAGGCAGAGACTCCTCCCCCTAAGACAGACACTCCTCCCCCTGAGACAGAGACTCCTCCCCCTAAGGCAGAGACTCCTCCCCCTGAGGCAGAGACTCCTCCCCCTAAGACAGAGACTCCTCCCCCTAAGAGACTCCTCCCCCTGAGGCAGAGACTCCTCCCCCTAACAGACTCCACCCCTTAAGACAGAGACTCCTCCCCCTGAGAGACTCCTCCCACTGAGGAAGAGACTCCTCCTCCTAACAGACTCCTCCCCCTAAGACAGAGACTCCTCCCCCTAAGAGACTCCTCCCCCTATGAGACTCCTCCCCCTAAGAGACTCCATCCCCTAACAGACTCCTCCCCCTAACAGACTCTTCCCCCTAAGCCAGAGACTCCTCCCCCTAAGACAGAGACTCCTCCTCCTTAACAGACTCCTCCCCCTGAGGCAGAGACTCCTCCCCTAAGAGACTCCTCCCCCTAAGAGACTCCTCCCACTGAGGAAGAGACTCCTCCCCCTAAGAGACTCCTCCCCCTAAGAGACTCCTCCCACTGAGGAAGAGACTCCTCCCCCTAAGAGACTCCTCCCCCTGAGGCAGAGACTCCTCCCACTGAGTAAGAGACTCCTCCCCCTAAGCCAGAGACTCCTCCCCTAAGACAGAGACTCCTCCCCCTAAAACAGAAACTCCTCCCCCTATGAGACTCCTCCCCCTAAGAGACTCCTCCCCCTGAGGCAGAGACTCCACCCTGAGGAAGAGACTCCTCCCCCTATGAGACTCCACCCCCTAACAGACTCCTCCCACTGAGGAAGAGACTCCTCCCCCTGAGGAAGACACTCCTCCCCCTAAGAGACTCCTCCCACTGAGGAAGAGACTCCTCCCCCTATGACTCCTCCCCCTGAGACAGAGACTCCTCCCCCTAAGACAGAGACTCCTCCCCCTAAGAGACTCCTCCCCGAGGCAGAGACTCCTCCCCCTAAGACAGAGACCCCTCCCCCTAAGAGACTCCTCCCACTGATGCAGAGACTCCTCCCCCTGAGAGACTCCTCCCACTGAGGCAGAGACTCCTCCCCCTAAGACAGAGACTCCTCCCCCTGAGACAGAGACTCCTCCCCCTAAGACAGAGACTCCTCCCCCTAAGAGACTACTCCCCCTAAGAGACTCCTCCCCTAAGACAGAAACTCCTCCCCTAAGAGACTCCTCCCCCTAAGCCAGAGACTCCTCCCACTGAGACAAAGACTCCTCCCCCTAACAGACTCCTCCCCCTAAGAGACTCCTCCCCCTAACAGACTCCACCCCTAACAGACTCCTCCCCCTAAGACAGAGACTCCTCCCCCTGAGAGACTCCTCCCACTGAGGAAGTGACTCCTCCTCCTAACAGACTCCACCCCCTAAGACAGAGACTCCTCCCCCCTAAGAGACTCCTCCCCCTA
>NC_134510.1:38321685-38329185 GCF_027942865.1 Odontesthes bonariensis
TTGCCTAATATCCAACAGTGAGTTAGTGTCTAATACCAAAGCAGCGTAAGAAAACGGGCTCAGTTTCAGTTACTCACAGTAAAAAGTAAAAGTCATTTCAGGATTATTTCACAAAAACATCAAAGTAGTTCTGTCCGCCCTGCAAAACGCTCAAAAAAAAAAAAGAAGGAATAATTAACACGACGCTGAAGTTGGCATCCGATTCGCCAGCCTCCGATTTCTGAATTAAAGGGGTGGGCATAAAGGGCCATTTCACTGCATTTTGATCAACCAAAACAAGGTCCTGTATGGAAACTACAATAGTTAGACTGCTCAAATCTGGATATAAATATTCTAAAGAGGCTATAGTTTCATTAAAACCTTGTTTTCGCTTTAGTCGCTGCTAAAGTCCTGTTTGTACTTAGTATAATTTGGACTTTTGATCAACTCTGACTGATTCACGTTCGTCTTTGGATGTTGTGACGTGCACAGGTGATCCAGCAGTCTGAGTTTCAGCCACAACTTCACCTGCTTCCACAGTCCTGTGAGGCGGAAATATGCTTAAGAGGTGTTTAAACACATTCCGAAATATAAAGTAACTTCTGAATATTTTAATAATATTCGTAAGTTTTATTCATTAACAGTCTGGGGCTTACTTATAAGCTAAAACCGATTTAATGTCATATTTTCTCAATGGAGTTTGGTGGTTGGTGCGTTGCGGTCATGCAAACAGAACCAAAGGGCAGCTTACAAGTACACGGAGCTTTAACCAAACAAATTAAACACTAACTATTGAAAACGAAACACTACTAAACGAAACACTAATGAAATATTCTGTGAAATAACATTTAAAAAGCTTTCTGCCACGGACAACATGGCTAACAGCTAACGTTACGTAGCCTCCGGGACTCAACTCAGAGGTTAAATTGTTATTGTGTGAATGTACGAACCTGCTCAGAGGATCCGAATAAACCGTAAGAATAACCGACAATATCCGGTTTAATAAGAATAATATAAAATGCCCGATTTCAAATCATTCACAACATTTTAATTGAGGTAAATATCAAGTACTTCACAACATGACCCGTATAAACCGGAAGTAGTTCTTTGGCTAGGAAAGTACTTCCGGGTTGGCTCGACAGACGAATCAGAATCAGAAAAAACTTTATTTACTTTATTGCCCCCCGAAGGGCAATTAGAAGGGCGAAGAGCGGTACATTAAAAGAAGAGCAAGAAAATGGAATCACAAAGAAAAAGAAAATGAAAACACAAAAGGGGGTGACAAAAAATAAAGAAATAAAATATTTAGCAAATAAATAAATAAATAAAGAAAGAAAGAAATGGATGGATGGAAAGTACTTTTAATTGAAGTTTACCCACAACGTCAAACCTTTTTTTGGTGATGATTTTTCAAAAAAAGAAAAGTAGAAGCTGATGGCAGTGACTGTGGGACTCTTTATTAATAAAATAGATGATCTATTGTTTTTAATAAATTAGATCAGATTAGATTCAACTTTATTGTCAAAGAGCAAGTACACATACAAGCCAATGAAATGCGGTTAGCATCCAACCAGAAGTGCAAAGGTGTGCTTTTATATATAAAGAATAAATAATATGTACACAGACTAAATATATACACTATATATACTATGTAAATAAGTAACTGAACATTAATAAATTGAATAATTAAATATAAATAGTGCATAGACAGTGCAAAACAGAAGTTGTGCAAATGGCAGTGGAGTGCTAGATGGTGCTATTGGGTGGGAGGAGAAGAGTGGGTGGCTGGAGTAGGATGGAGGGATGGAGTAGGGTTCAGCAGGATCACCGCCTCGTGGAAAAAACTCTTGCACCAACATGCTCAGGAAGAGATGGATGGATGGATGGATGGATGGATGGATGGATGGTTGGATGGATGGATGGATGGATGGATGGATGGATGGATGGATGGATGGATGGTTGGATGGATGGATGGATGGATGGATGGATGGATGGATGGATGGATGGATGGATGGTTGGATGGATGGATGGATGGATGGATGGATGGATGGATGGATGGATGGACGGATGGATGGATGGATGGATGATGGATGGACGGATGGATGGATGGATGGATGGACGGATGGATGGTTGGATGGATGGATGGAAACATGGTTCCATATTTCTGTCCACATCAGCTCCTTTGGTTCTAAACACTGAGAACACTTCAGGATGAGTCATTAAATACAGACTTAAAGCAGAGTTCGGAGCTCCAGGAAAATAAACGAAAATACAAACTTTTAAATTCTGTTTTTATCTTTAGAAAATGTAACAAAGACCATAAATAGTCTAATTTATTAACAGTTAACCCAAGGAAGGTTCAAGCTAGCAGCTACGGACCATGACATTCTCACTAAAAACTTGCCTGTGTGACACAATAACAACAAACAACAACACAACAACAAACAACAAACAAGAACAACAACAACAAACAACAACAACAACAAACAACACCACTGAACACAGCGTCTCAGGGGGAAGGAAAAGATAAAGTGTTTCTCCAGCTGATAACTTCTCTTCTTACTGTAAGTGCGATAAACCCCCTGGGAGGAGCTTTATGCCACAGGCTGTAAAGTGACATTTCCAGCTTCATCCTCCTCCATCTTGTTTTTCCACCACCACAAACATTTTATAGGTGACGTGACAGCAGGGAGGCGCTAACTCGTGTTAGAGCACAAAGAAACCTGAATATAAATACGTTGAGGTAAATATTTGAAAACCTTCTAGCCCATAAGAACCTGGACCCATTTCTACTTAAATGAAAATTAAGGGGGTCATAACACAGACTAAATGGACCACATTTCTTTCAAAATACCACCCACCACTGTCAGAGATCTGTACTGTGACATATGTCACATTGGGCGTTAAGAACCTGGATCATTTCTCCATCAAGGACAATTATGGGGGGCATAAAACAGGCTATATAGAACACATTTCTGACATTTTTCTCAGAATAACACTCCCTAGTGTCACAGATGTGTCAATGGGTGTTAATGGTTTAAATCTTTCCTTTAGCAACCAAAAACAAGCGATTTAAATTTAGCTAGCTCTCAATTCAATTCAATTCAATTCAAAATTTATTTACATAGCACATTAAAACAGCCTCAGCTGACCAAAGTGCTTCACAACAGCAACTGCATCACAAGAGAGTCATCAATAAAAGCAATAAGAATGACTTCATCACAGATAAAAAATAAAAATAAATAAATAAAAATAAAAATAAAAATAAATAAAAAATAAATAAAAAATAAATAAATAAAAATAAATAAAAATAAAATACGCGCTCTGCCCGTAGTGGTAACCTGGCACACAGACATCTTGGAAATGTTATTATGGGAAGACTAAATCACATGACCTGTCACATGACCCACCAGGATGTTAAGTATGGGTCACTCTGGCAATTCATGAGTTGAAATCAAGGATAAAGTTTTATGAAATTTTCCAGAACATTTAAAGGGCGTGTGACACCTGTGTCAAGGTGGGTTCTTATGGGTTAGACACAAACTGGACGAACCTGATTTCTTCTTCTTCTTCTTCTTTACAATCAGAACGCTAAAGTCCCATCAGAGCCATCAGAGCCCATCAGGCCCCAGTTTGTTTTCACGGTTCATGGTCCTCTGCCTTGAACCCTCCGGTGACCCGACCCTGAAGCCGGGAACACGTCTAATAACGTGTTACTTTACTGCTGCCTATCAGCTATTTTCCAGCTGATAACGCAGATGTGAAGCCGCGTTATCAGGCGGATGGATGGCCACCCTGCCTGAGTCTGGTTCTGCCAGAGGCTTCTTCCTGTTAAAAAAACAACATATACATGAAAAAAAAAGACAAAACACAAAACATCACTTAAAATAAACGTTTTGGTTCCTTAACTTTTTAAGTTGTTTTAATTGTAGTTAAAAAATATGACAGCTGTGATTATCTTGTTAAATTCCTTTCCTCTCCACAGTCGCCTCAGGCACGCTCAGGACGGGAGATTGGACCGAAGACAAAGTTTCAGTGCAATCTGTTGGTTTCCTTAGCTAGGAAACTGTTTTTGAATTGGCTCTATATGAACGAATTGGGTTATTTTTTGAATAATTACGATTACAATTAATTTAAGTCCAATTGGCTTTAATTGGACTTTATTATCTCAGTGCCTTGAGATGACATTTGTTGTATTTGGCGCTGTATAAATAAAATGAATTGAATTGAATTGAAATCAGCCAAAGCTGCAGATGGATCCAAAGTGCCGCAGTGAGTCAGACTTTAAAGCTGATATCAAGGCTCACCGCTGATCAGGGAAATTAGTCCCGACGAGTCCAAAGTCTGGTCCTCATCAGCAGATTCCTATCACGGTCACACATTAACTCACCTGTGCAGGTGAGGTCCGGCCGAGCTGCGGGCAGTCACACAGAAGCTGAAGATGAGGCCGCAGCTCTTCCTCGTGCTCGCGGCGGCGGTGACCTGCGCCGCCGGCACGCCGCTGACAAAGACCGCAGAGAAGAAGAAGAAGCTGCTGCTCATCTCCTTCGACGGCTTCAGGTGGGACTACGACCAGGACGTGGACACGCCGAACATGGACCGGCTGGCTGTGGACGGCGTCAAGGCCAAGTACATCACCCCCCCGATGCTGACCATGACGTCCCCGTCCCACTTCACCACCATCACAGGTACCTCCATCATCACCATGGCAACCTTTACAGAAGAAGCTGCTGCTGCTGTCCAACCTTAAAGTACCTCACGTTGATGTGTTCATGCAGAATAAAACTGTTCTGAAAAAGAATCTGAATCAGTTTAAAGTGTTTCCCATCGTAACTAATCTGATAATATAGTCATTTAAAAAATAAGACTTCACTTAAAGCTGCCGAGTTAAAGGGATAGTTCGCCTCTTCTGACATGAAGCTGTGTAACATCCCATATCAGCAGCATCATTTCTGAACATCTTCTTACCCCCTGCTGCGTCCTGTGAGCAGAGTTCCAGCCTCGTTTGGTGTTGATGAAGGTAGTCCGGCTAGTTGGCTGGGGTTTAAAAAATAAAGCGTTTTGCTTCTCAGAACAATATGCGTTCAACAGAGTAATACATTTGCATCACCGCCTGCCGACAGCCGCGCCTGTAACGGTGTTTGCAGACCAAAGTGCAGAACGAGCAAGGAAAGAGAAGGAAAGGAATGGAAAGGAAAGGAAAGGAAAGGAAAGGAAAGGAAAGGAAAGGAAAGGAAAGACAAGGAAAGGAAAGGAAAGGAAAGGAAAGGAAAGGAAAGGAAAGGAAAGGAAAGACAAGGAAAGGAAAGGAAAGGAAAGGAAAGGAAAGGAAAGGAAAGACAAGGAAAGGAAAGGAAAGGAAAGGAAAGGAAAGGAAAGGAAAGACAAGGAAAGGAAAGGAACGGAAAGGAAAGGAAAGGAAAGGAAAGGAAAGGAATGGAAAGGAAAGGAAAGGAAACAAAATGAAAGGTAAGAAAAGGAAAGGAAAGGAAAGGAAAGGAAAGGAAACAAAATGAAAGGAAAGAAAAGGTCTGACTTTTTCCTGGAGAACCATTTTGTGATGCAAATGTAAACATTTCCGGAAAAGTGATTCCGGAAATGATTTTGTTAGCTGACCAATCGGTCTCCAAGACGGATAGATAGGAATTTTGGAGAGGGCTCTCCGTCGACGACCATAAATCAGCCTTAATTCTACAATTCTACTTAATTCAACTTAAAGTAACACAGAGATAATTTGGCTCATTAATTGCTCTTTGGCGCCCCCTACAGCTGTGGGATGTAACACATCTGGAACAAATCTCTGTGTAATGTTTAAGAGCCCACAAAAATGTCGGCCCCGTGGCGCTCCAGGGCATCGAATGTGCACAACAAAAGACTAAGAAGCAGCTAGTTTTAAGGTTCACTAACTTTTCAAGTGTTGCTTCAAAGTGTTATCTTAAAGAGTTTCGTACTGATCAAAGTTGAATGTTTCCTTTGGTCCATCTTAGGCAGGTGGGTGGAGGACCACGAGGTCGTCCACAACATGATGTATAACACCACGACGAACCTGAAGGTTGGCCACAAAAAGACGCTGACCAGATCGGAGTGGTGGGACAACGGAGCGCTGCCGTTATGGATCACAGCGCAGAATCAGGTGAGTCCTGGATCGGGCCGATGAATGGAAGGGAGGATCCATCGCACACTTAACTGTAACACTCAGGCTGTGTTCGAAACCGCCTACTACATACTGCATACTACATACTGCATACTACATACTGCATACTGCATACTGCATACTACATACTACATACTGCATACTACATACTGCATACTGCATACTGCATACTACATACTGCATACTACATACTGCATACTACATACTGCATACTACATACTGCATACTACATACTGCATACTGCATACTGCATACTGCATACTACATACTGCATACTACATACTGCATACTACATACTGCATACTGCATACTGCATACTACATACTACATACTGCATACTACATACTGCATACTGCATACTGCATACTACATACTGCATACTGCATACTGCATACTGCATACTGCATACTACATACTGCATACTACATACTGCATACTGCATACTACATACTGCATACTGCATACTGCATACTGCATACTACATACTGCATACTACATACTGCATACTGCATACTGCATACTGCATACTGCATACTGCATACTACATACTGCATACTACATACTGCATACTGCATACTACATACTGCATACTGCATACTGCATAATGCATACTGCATACTACATACTGCATACTACATACTGCATACTACATACTGCATACTGCATACTACATACTGCATACTGCATACTGCATACTACATACTGCATACTACATACTGCATACTGCATACTACATACTGCATACTGCATACTGCATACTACATACTGCATACTACATACTGCATACTGCATACTACATACTGCATACTACATACTGCATACTGCATACTGCATACTGCATACTACATACTGCATACTACATACTGCATACTGCATACTGCATACTACATACTGCATACTACATACTGCATACTGCATACTGCATACTACATACTGCATACTACATACTGCATACTACATACTGCATACTGCATACTACATACTGCATACTGCATACTACATACTGCATACTGCATACTACATACTGCATACTACATACTACATACTGCATACTACATACTGCATACTGCATACTGCATACTACATACTGCATACTACATACTACATACTGCATACTACATACTGCATACTGCATACTACATACTGCATACTACATACTACATACTACATACTGCATACTACATACTGCATACTACATAATGCATACTACATACTGCATACTGCATACTGCATACTACATAATGCATACTACATACTGCATACTGCATACTGCATACTACATACTGCATACTGCATACTGCATACTACATACTGCATACTGCATACTACATACTGCATACTACATACTGCATACTGCATACTACATA
>NC_134510.1:38336685-38442576 GCF_027942865.1 Odontesthes bonariensis
AAGGCAAAACACACAACTGATAGCAGCAAGTCATTCAAGGAAACAGACAGTGGAGCGAGGCTTCTACATAAAAACTACAGAAAGATGCTGATGTTAAAAGTGTGTTTGCACAACAAATGTTATGGCACTTTCATTCATATGGCAACACATTTAAAATAAAGCTAAATGCTAAAAGCTATACACTACTTTTGGATTCATTTTTGGATTCTGCGTACAAATGAGATTAATCGTGATTAATCAGGGAAATCATGTGATTAATCAGATTAAAACATGTTAATCGTTGCCCGGCCCTAGTTTTATGCAACAACACGGGCACCATGTTCCTGTGAGATGAAGATGAGCTGGACATAAACACCTCTGAGGAAAGGCTGTGGGCTGCTCGCTGAGCTCCAGAAATGATTTATAACACGTGTTTATATTTGGATGAACCGTCTGCAGCAGGAGACGTTTCTATGAGCCACACCTGGGTGATAGAAACCACTTCGTTCTGGTTCTGACTGTAAAAATGTGAAATTGAGACGCACTAAACGCTGGTTTCCCATAATTAACCTGCAGAAAGTTCACTCCTCTCATCTTTAATCATGTTCTGGAGTTCTGGA
Source organism: Odontesthes bonariensis (assembly GCF_027942865.1). NCBI lineage: Eukaryota > Metazoa > Chordata > Actinopteri > Atheriniformes > Atherinopsidae > Odontesthes > Odontesthes bonariensis. The sequence goes on from NC_134510.1 coordinate 38,337,285, forward strand.
CCGAACCCCCCCCCCCGCCTCCCACTTCAGTGGGAAACAGGAAACCGAGTTTATACTCCCAAAGTGTGATTTTAAAGGGGCTGTTTTTGTGTTGGGGACAAACACTGACACACCATCTTTGACTTTTAGTGTTTTTATCTGAAGTACACGTTAGAAAAGGAAACATCAGAAACAGATTTGGGTTGTGTTGCAGGAAGCCTTTTAGAGTTCAGAGGCTGAGTCCCGACCAATGAGGAGCCGGCGCCGGCAGAGGCCCAGGAGAAGCTGGCGGATCCTCCGGCATCTGACGGATGACTGTTGGCCTGGTGGCGGCTGCGCTCTGTGGGACGATGTGTAAACCAGCCGCAGATATTCTGCCCGGCAACAGCTGTCAGAGCTCAGTTATTATTCGGGTTAAAAGTAATAAAGATAATAACCGAGTCTGATGTTGATCACACACAGAATCAAACATGAAGCCTGAACACAAAATCGTACAAAACATTTTTAATCTGGACTCAGATTTTTCTTTCATCTGAAGCACCGTGGGCGGAGTCAGGGGGTTACCCCTAACAACCGTGGGCGGAGTCAGGTGGTAACTCCTAGCAACCGTGGGCGGGGTCAGGTGGTAACCCCTAGCAACCGTGGGCGGGGTCAGGGGATAACCCCTAACAACCGTGGGCGGGGTCAGGGGGTAACTCCTAACAACCGTGGGCGGGGTCAGGGGGTTACCCCTAACCACCGTGGGCGGAGTCAGGTGGTAACCCCTAACAACCGTGGGCGGGGTTAGGTGATAACCCCTAGCAACCGTGGGCGGAGTCAGGGGGTTACCCCTAACCACCGTGGGCGGAGTCAGGTGGTAACCCCTAACAACCGTGGGCGGGGTTAGGTGGTAACCCCTAGCAACCGTGGGCGGAGTCAGGGGGTTACCCCTAACCACCGTGGGCGGAGTCAGGTGGTAACTCCTAGCAACCGTGGGCGGGGTCAGGTGGTAACCCCTAGCAACCGTGGGCGGGGTCAGGGGATAACCCCTAACAACCGTGGGCGGGGTCAGGGGGTAACTCCTAACAACCGTAGGCGGGGTCAGGGGGGTAACCCCAAGCAACCGTGGGCGGAGTCAGGGGGTTACCCCTAACCACCGTGGGCGGAGTCAGGTGGTAACCCCTAACAACCGTGGGCGGGGTCAGGGGGTAACCCCTAGCAACCGTGGGCGGGGTCAGGGGGTTACCCCTAACCACCGTGGGCGGAGTCAGGTGGTAACCCCTAACAACCGTGGGCGGGGTCAGGGGGTAACCACCTTTACAAACTAAAGGGCACATTTAATCAAAACTAATTCCCATTTAATCCAAAGAGCTGCTGCATCAGACGGAGTTTCCTCCATCTTCTTGTTGTGCTGCAGTCCTGAAAGGAGCTGAAGATGCTGCCTCGTCCTCCTCAGCTCCTCCTCCCACAAAGCTCCTCACACTCCTTCTGCGTCCTGAAGCGGTTTCCGTTTCCTCCACAGCCGCTGTACCAGAAGCGAAGGCAGGTGGCGCTCCTGTCGTCGTAGAACCACATCACCATGTGTTCGTGGCAGCTGCCCCGGGCTTTGCTGAGCAGGCAGACGTCTGTGGAGGCGAGAAGGAAGCGAGAAGGAAGTGAGAAGGAAGCAAGAAGGAAGCGAGAAGGAAGCGAGAAGGAAGCGAGAAGGAAGCGAGAAGGAAGCAAGAAGGAAGCGAGAAGGAAGTGAGAAGAAAGCGAGAAGGGAGCGAGAAGGAAGCGAGAAGGAAGTGAGAAGCAAGCGAGAAGGGAGCGAGAAGGAAGCGAGAAGGAAGCGAAAAGGAAGTGAGAAGGTAGCGAGAAGAAAGTGAGAAGGAAGCGAGAAGGAAGCAAGAAGGAAGCGAGAAGGAAGTGAGAAGGAAGCAAGAAGGAAGCGAGAAGGAAGTGAGAAGGAAGCGAGAAGGAAGCAAGAAGGAAGCGAGAAGGAAGTGAGAAGGAAGCGAGAAGGAAGCGAGAAGAGAGCGAGAAGAGAGTGAGAAGGAAGCGAGAAGGAAGCGAGAAGAGAGCGAGAAGGAAGTGAGAAGGAAGCAAGAAGGAAGCAAGAAGGAAGCGAGAAGAGAGCGAGAAGGAAGTGAGAAGGAAGCAAGAAGGAAGCGAGAAGGAAATGAGAAGCAAGCGAGAAGAGAGCGAGAAGGAAGTGAGAAGCAAGCGAGAAGAGAGCGAGAAGGAAGCGAGAAGGAAGTGAGAAGGAAGCAAGAAGGAAGCGAGAAGGAAGTGAGAAGCAAGCGAGAAGAGAGCGAGAAGGAAGCGAGAAGGAAGTGAGAAGGAAGCGAGAAGGAAGCGAGAAGGGAGCGAGAAGGAAGTGAGAAGCAAGCGAGAAGAGAGCGAGAAGGAAGCGAGAAGGAAGCGAGAAGAGAGCGAGAAGGAAGCGAGAAGCAAGCGAGAAGAGAGCGAGAAGGAAGTGAGAAGCAAGCGAGAAGAGAGCGAGAAGGAAGCGAGAAGGAAATGAGAAGCAAGCGAGAAGAGAGCGAGAAGGAAGTGAGAAGCAAGCGAGAAGAGAGTGAGAAGGAAGCGAGAAGGAAGTGAGAAGGAAGCGAGAAGGAAGCGAGAAGGAAGTGAGAAGCAAGCGAGAAGAGAGCGAGAAGGAAGCGAGAAGGAAGTGAGAAGGAAGCGAGAAGGAAGCGAGAAGGAAATGAGAAGCAAGCGAGAAGAGAGTGAGAAGGAAGCGAGAAGGAAGTGAGAAGGAAGCGAGAAGGAAGCGAGAAGAGAGTGAGAAGGAAGCGAGAAGGAAGTGAGAAGGAAGCGAGAAGGAAGCGAGAAGGAAGTGAGAAGCAAGCGAGAAGAGAGCGAGAAGGAAGCGAGAAGGAAGCGAGAAGGAAATGAGAAGCAAGCGAGAAGAGAGTGAGAAGGAAGCGAGAAGGAAGTGAGAAGGAAGCGAGAAGGAAGCGAGAAGGAAGTGAGAAGCAAGCGAGAAGAGAGCGAGAAGGAAGCGAGAAGGAAGTGAGAAGGAAGCGAGAAGGAAGCGAGAAGGGAGCGAGAAGGAAGTGAGAAGCAAGCGAGAAGAGAGCGAGAAGGAAGCGAGAAGGAAGTGAGAAGGAAGCGAGAAGGAAGCGAGAAGGGAGCGAGAAGGAAGTGAGAAGCAAGCGAGAAGAGAGCGAGAAGGAAGCAAGAAGGAAGCAAGATGGAAGCGAGAAGGAAGCGAGAAGGAAGCGAGAAGGAAGCGAGAAGGAAGCGAGAAGGAAGCGAGAAGAGAGCGAGAAGGAAGCGAGAAGGAAGCAAGAAGGAAACAAGAAGGAAGCAAGATGGAAGCGAGAAGAGAGCGAGAAGGAAGCGAGAAGGAAGCGAGAAGAGAGCGAGAAGGAAGCGAGAAGGAAGCAAGAAGGAAGCAAGAAGGAAGCAAGATGGAAGCGAGAAGAGAGCGAGAAGGAAGCAAGAAGGAAGCAAGAAGGAAACGAGAAGGAAGCAAGAAGGAAGCAAGAAGGGAGCGAGAAGGAAGCAAGAAGGAAGCAAGAAGGAGGCAACAAGGAAACAAGAAGGAAGCAAGAAGGAGGCAACAAGGAAACAAGAAGGAAGCAAGGAAGCAACACGGAAACAAGAAGGAAGCAAGAAGGAAGCGAGAAGGAAGCGAGAAGGAGGCGAGAAGGAAGCGAGAAGGAAGCAAGAAGGAGGCAAGAAGGAGGCAAGAAGGAAGCAAGAAGGAAACGAGAAGGAACCAAGAAGGAAGCAAGAAGGGAGCGAGAAGGAAGCGAGAAGGAAACAAGAAGGAGGCAACAAGGAAACAAGAAGGAAGCAAGAAGGAGGCAACAAGGAAACAAGAAGGAAGCAAGGAAGCAACACGGAAACAAGAAGGAAGCGAGAAGGAAGCGAGGAGGAAGCGAGAAGGAAGCGAGAAGGAAGCAAGAAGGAGGCAAGAAGGAAGCGAGAAGGAAGCGAGAAGGAAGCGAGAAGGAAGCAAGAAGGAGGCAAGAAGGAAGCGAGAAGGAAGCGAGAAGGAAGCAAGAAGGAAGAAGGAAGCGAGAAGGAAACAAGAAGGAATCAAGAAGGAAGCGAGAAGGAAGTGAGAAGGAAGCAAGAAGGAAGCGAGAAGGAAGCAAGTAGGAAGCAAACAGGAAGCGAGAAGGAAGCGAGAAGGAAGCGAGCAGGAAACGAGAAGGAATTGAGAAGGAAGCGAGAAGGAAGCGAGAAGGAAGCAAGAAGGAAGCGAGAAGGAAGCGAGAAGGAAGCGAGAAGGAAGCAAGAAGGAAGCGAGAAGGAAGCAAGAAGGAAGCAAGAAGGGAGCGAGAAGGAAGTGAGAAGGAAGCAAGAAGGAGGTAACAAGGAAACAAGAAGGAAGCAAGAAGGAAGCGAGAAGGAAGCGAGAAGGAGGCAAGAAGGAGGCAACAAGGAAACAAGAAGGAAGCAAGGAAACAAGAAGGAAGCAAGGAAGCAATGAGGACACAAGAAGGAAGCAAGAAGGAAGCGAGAAGGAAGCGAGAAGGAAGCGAGAAGGAAGCAAGAAGGAGGCAAGAAGGAAACAAGAAGGAAGCAAAAAGGAAGCAAGAAGGAAGCGAGAAGAAAGCAAGAAGGAAGCGAGATGGAAGCGAGAAGGAAGCGAGAAGAAAGCAAGAAAGAAGCAAGAAGGAAGCGAGAAGGAAGCGAGAAGGAAGTGAGAAAGAAACAAGAAGGAAGCGAGAAAGAAACAAGAAGGAAGCGAGTAGGAAGCAAGAAGGAAGCGAGTAGGAAGCGAGAAGGAAGTAAGAAGGAAGCGAGAAGGAAGTGAGAAGGAAGCAAGAAGGAAGCGAGAAGGAAGCAAGAAGGAAACAAGAAGGAAGCGAGTAGGAAGCAAGAAGGAAGCGAGTAGGAAGCGAGAAGGAAGTAAGAAGGAAGCGAGAAGGAAGCGAGTAGGAAGCGAGAAGGAAGTAAGAAGGAAGCGAGAAGGAAGCGAGAAGGAAACATGAGTTTGGAACAGAGAAGAACATCAGATGGCTTCAACAGGTCTGACTGCAGCTAAAGGATCTGAGTTACCTTCTGGAGCCGAGCTCAGAGTGTCCGTCTGACTGACTTCGGCCTGCGGCTCGTCCCCCAACTCCACGTCCAACAGCGCAGGGCCCTGCCTGCAACCAGAGAGTGAGGATTAGACCGACCACAGAGCCTTCAGTTATCAGGCCCCTCTCTGTGGAACCAGCTGCCAGTTTGGGAGGCAGAGCCTTCAGTTACCAGGCCCCTCTCTGTGGAACTAGCTGCCAGTTTGGGAGGCAGAGCCTTCGGTTATCAGGCCCCTCTCCGAGGAACCAGCTGCCAGTTTGGGAGGCAGAGCCTTCGGTTATCAGGCCCCTCTCTGTGGAACCAGCTGCCAGTTTGGGAGGCAGAGCCTTCAGTTATCAGGCCCCTCTCTGTGGAACCAGCTGCCAGTTTGGGAAGCAGAGCCTTCAGTTATCAGGCCCCTCTCTGTGGAACCAGCTCCCAGTTTGGGAGGCGGAGCCTTCAGTTATCAGGCCCCTCTCTGTGGAACCAGCTCCCAGTTTGGGAGGCAGAGCCTTCAGTTATCAGGCTCCTCTCTGTGGAACCAGCTGCCAGTTTGGGAGGCAGAGCCTTCAGTTATCAGGCCCCTCTCTGAGGAACCAGCTCCCAGTTTGGGAGGCAGAGCCTTCAGTTATCAGGCCCCTCTCTGTGGAACCAGCTGCCAGTTTGGGAGGCAGAGCCTTCGGTTATCAGGCCCCTCTCTGAGGAACCAGCTGCCAGTTTGGGAGGCAGAGCCTTCAGTTATCAGGCCCCTCTCTGTGGAACCAGCTGCCAGTTTGGGAAGCAGAGCCTTCAGTTATCAGGCCCCTCTCTGTGGAACCAGCTCCCAGTTTGGGAGGCGGAGCCTTCAGTTATCAGGCCCCTCTCTGTGAAACCAGCTGCCAGTTTGGGAAGCAGAGCCTTCAGTTATCAGGCCCCTCTCTGTGGAACCAGCTCCCAGTTTGGGAGGCGGAGCCTTCAGTTATCAGGCCCCTCTCTGTGGAACCAGCTGCCAGTTTGGGAGGCAGAGCCTTCAGTTATCAGGCCCCTCTCTTTGGAACCAGCTCCCAGTTTGGGAGGCGGAGCCTTCAGTTATCAGGCCCCTCTCTGTGGAACCAGCTGCCAGTTTGGGAGGCAGAGCCTTCAGTTATCAGGCCCCTCTCTGAGGAACCAGCTGCCAGTTTGGGAAGCGGAGCCTTCAGTTATCAGGCCCCTCTCTGTGGAACCAGCTGCCAGTTTGGGAGGCAGAGTCTTCAGTTATCAGGCCCCTCTCTGAGGAACCAGCTGCCAGTTTGGGAAGCGGAGCCTTCAGTTATCAGGCCCCTCTCTGTGGAACCAGCTGCCAGTTTGGGAGGCAGAGCCTTCAGTTATCGGGCCCCTCTCTGTGGGACCAGCTGCCAGTTTGGGAGGCAGAGCCTTCAGTTATCAGGCCCCTCTCTGTGGAACCAGCTGCCAGTTTGGAGGCAGAGCCTTCAGTTATCGGGCCCCTCTCTTCTTGTTTCAGGGCCTCCTGTCACAGACCTAATACAGAAGCCAGTTTGAGTCCCTGTGAGTTACCTGCTGATGAGGTACACGGGGTCATCGGGCTCCTGCAGATTGAGGCAGGTCGGTTTTACCGAAGGTGGAGGATACGAGTTCACTCCCCCTGAAAGAAGAAAGAAGGAACACTTTGTGTTTGAGGCTGAAGAAACCAACGGGGGAAATGGTGGGGTTCTGAGTGAGTTCTGTTGGGGGTTCTGTTGGGCGTCTGAGTGTGTTCTGTTGGGGGTTCTGTTGGGGGTGTGAGTGAGTTCTGTTGGGGGTCTGAGTGAGTTCTGTTGGGGGTTCTGTTGGGGGTCTGAGTGTGTTCTGTTGGGGGTTCTGTTGGGCGTCTGAGTGTGTTCTGTTGGGGGTTCTGTTGGGGGTGTGAGTGAGTTCTGTTGGGGGTCTGAGTGAGTTCTGTTGGGGGTTCTGTTGGGGGTCTGAGTGTGTTCTGTTGGGGGTTCTGTTGGGGGTCTGAGTGAGTGCTGTTGGGGGTCTGAGTGAGTTCTGTTGGGGGTTCTGTTGGGGGTCTGAGTGAGTGCTGTTGGGGGTTCTGTTGGGGGTCTGAGTGTGTTCTGTTGGGGGTCTGAGTGAGTTCTGTTGGGGGTTCTGTTGGGGGTCTGAGTGAGTGCTGTTGGGGGTTCTGTTGGGGGTCTGAGTGTGTTCTGTTGGGGGTCTGAGTGAGTTCTGTTGGGGGTTCTGTTGGGGGTTCTGTTGGGGGTCTGAGTGAGTTCTGTTGGGGGTTCTGTTGGGGGTTCTGTTGGGGGTCTTAGTGTGTTCTGTTGGGGGTCCTGTTGGGGGTCTGAGTGAGTTCTGTTGGGGGTTCTGTTGGGGGTCTGAGTGTGTTCTGTTGGGGGTCTGAGTGAGTTCTGTTGGGGGTTCTGTTGGGGGTCTGAGTGAGTTCTGTTGGGGGTTCTGTTGGGGGTCTGAGTGAGTGCTGTTGGGGGTTCTGTTGGGGGTCTGAGTGTGTTCTGTTGGGGGTCTGAGTGAGTTCTGTTGGGGGTTCTGTTGGGGGTTCTGTTGGGGGTCTGAGTGAGTTCTGTTGGGGGTCTGAGTGAGTTCTGTTGGGGGTTCTGTTGGGGGTCTGAGTGAGTTCTGTTGGGGGTTCTGTTGGGGGTCTTAGTGTGTTCTGTTGGGGGTCCTGTTGGGGGTCTGAGTGAGTTCTGTTGGGGGTTCTGTTGGGGGTCTGAGTGTGTTCTGTTGGGGGTTCTGTTGGGGGTCTGAGTGAGTTCTTTTGGGGGTTTTGTTGGGGGTCTGAGTGTGTTCTGTTGGGGGTCTGAGTGAGTTCTGTTGGGGGTTCTGTTTGGGGTCTGAGTGTGTTCTGTTGGGGGTCTGAATGTGTTCTGTTGGGGGTTCTGTTGGGGGTCTTAGTGTGTTCTGTTGGGGGTCCTGTTGGGGGTCTGAGTGAGTTCTGTTGGGGGTTCTGTTGGGGGTCTGAGTGAGTTCTTTTGGGGGTTTTGTTGGGGGTCTGAGTGAGTTCTTTTGGGGGTTTTGTTGGGGGTCTGAGTGAGTTCTGTTGGGGGTTCTGTTGGGGGTTCTGTTGGGGGTCTTAGTGTGTTCTGTTGGGGGTCCTGTTGGGGGTCTGAGTCAGTTCTGTTGGGGGTTCTGTTGGGGGTCTGAGTGAGTTCTGTTGGGGGTTCTGTTGGGGGTCTGAGTGTGTTCTGTTGGGGGTTCTGTTGGGGGTCTGAGTGAGTTCTTTTGGGGGTTTTGTTGGGGGTCTGAGTGTGTTCTGTTGGGGGTCTGAGTGACTTCTGTTGGGGGTTCTGTTTGGGGTCTGAGTGAGTTCTGTTGGGGGTTCTGTTGGGGGTCTGAGTGAGTGCTGTTGGGGGTTCTGTTGGGGGTCTGAGTGAGTTCTGTTGGGGGTTCTGTTGGGGGTCTGAGTGAGTGCTGTTGGGGGTTTTGTTGGGGGTCTGAGTGTGTTCTGTTGGGTGTCTGATTGAGTTCGGTTGGGGGTTCTGTTGGGGGTCTGAGTGAGTTCTGTTGGGGGTCTGAGTGAGTTCTGTTGGAGGTTCTGTTGGGGGTCTGAGTGAGTTCTGTTGGGGGTTCTGTTGGGGGTCTGAGTGAGTTCTGTTGGGGGTTTGAGTGTGTTCTGTTGGGGGTCTGAGTGAGTTCTGTTGGGGGTTCTGTTTGGGGTCTGAGTGAGTTCTGTTGGGGGTTCTATTGGGGGTGTGAGTGAGTTCTGTTGGGGGTCTGAGTGTGTTCTGTTGGGGGTTCTGTTGGGGGTCTGAGTGTGTTCTGTTGGGGGTCTGAGTGAGTTCTGTTGGGGGTTCTGTTGGGGGTTCTGTTGGGGGTCTGAGTGTGTTCTTTTGGGGGTTCTGTTGGGGGTCTTAGTGAGTTCTGTTGGGGGTTCTGTTGGGGGTCTGAGTGTGTTCTTTTGGGGGTTCTGTTGGGGGTCTTAGTGAGTTCTGTTGGGGGTTCTGTTGGGGGTCTGAGTGTGTTCTGTTGGGGGTTCTGTTGGGGGTCTTAGTGAGTTCTGTTGGGGGTTCTGTTGGGGGTCTGAGTGAGTTGTGTTGGGGGTTCTGTTGGGGTTCTGAGTGAGTTCTGTTGGAGGTTCTGTTGAGGGTCTGAGTGAGTTCTGTTGGGGGTTCTGTTGGGGGTCTGAGTGAGTTCTTTTGGGGGTCTGAGTGAGTTCTGTTGGGGGTCTGAGTGAGTTCTGTTGGAGGTCTGAGTGTGTTCTGTTGCGGGTCTGAGTGTGTTCTGTTGGGGGTTCTGTTGGGGGTCTGAGTGTGTTCTGTTGGGGGTTCTGTTGGGGGTCTGAGTGTGTTGTGTTGGGGGTCTGAGTGAGTTCTGTTGGGGGTTCTGTTGGGGGTCTGAGTGAGTTCTGTTGGGGGTCTGAGTGTGTTCTGTTGGGGGTCTGAGTGAGTTCTGTTGGGGGTTCTGTTGGGGGTCTGAGTGAGTTCTGTTGGGGGTTCTGTTGGGGATTCTGTTGGGGGTCTGAGTGTGTTCTGTTGGGGATTCTGTTGGGGGTCTGAGTGTGTTCTGTTGGGGGTTCTGTTGGGGGTCTTAGTGAGTTCTGTTGGGGGTTCTGTTGGGGGTCTTAGTGAGTTCTGTTGGGGGTTCTGTTGGGGGTCTGAGTGAGTTCTGTTGGGGGTTCTGTTGGGGGTCTGAGTGAGTTATGTTGGGGGTTCTGTTGGGGGTCTGAATGAGTTGTGTTGGGGGTTCTGTTGGGGGTCTGAGTGTGTTCTGTTGGGGGTTCTGTTGGGGGTCTGAGTGTGTTCTGTTGGGGGTCTTAGTGAGTTCTGTTTGGGGTTCTGTTGGGGGTCTGAGTGTGTTCTGTTGGGGGTTCTGTTGGGGGTTCTTTTGGGGGTCTTAGTGAGTTCTGTTGGGGGTTCTGTTGGGGGTCTGAGTGAGTTGTGTTGGGGGTTCTGTTGGGGGTCTGAGTGAGTTGTGTTGGGGGTTCTGTTGGGGGTCTGAGTGAGTTCTGTTGGGGGTTCTGTTGGGGGTCTGAGTGAGTTGTGTTGGGGGTTCTGTTGGGGGTCTGAGTGAGTTCTGTTGGGGGATCTGTTGGGGGTCTGAGTGAGTTGTGTTGGGGGTTCTGTTGGGGGTCTGAGTGAGTTCTGTTGGGGGTTCTGTTGGGGGTCTGAGTGAGTTCTGTTGGGGGTTCTGTTGGGGGTCTGAATGAGTTGTGTTGGGGGTTCTGTTGGGGGTCTGAGTGTGTTCTGTTGGGGGTTCTGTTGGGGGTCTTAGTGAGTTCTGTTTGGGGTTCTGTTGGGGGTTCTGTTGGGGGTCTTAGTGAGTTCTGTTTGGGGTTCTGTTGGGGGTCTGAGTGTGTTCTGTTGGGGGTTCTGTTGGGGGTTCTGTTGGGGGTTCTTTTGGGGGTCTTAGTGAGTTCTGTTGGGGGTTCTGTTGGGGGTCTGAGTGAGTTCTGTTGGGGGTTCTGTTGGGGGTCTGAGTGAGTTGTGTTGGGGGTTCTGTTGGGGGTCTGAGTGAGTTCTGTTGGGGGTTCTGTTGGGGGTCTGAGTGAGTTGTGTTGGGGGTTCTGTTGGGGGTCTGAGTGAGTTCTGTTGGGGGATCTGTTGGGGGTCTGAGTGAGTTGTGTTGGGGGTTCTGTTGGGGGTCTGAGTGTGTTCTGTTGGGTGTCTGAGTGAGTTCTGTTGAGGGATCTGTTGGGGGTCTGAGTGAGTTGTGTTGGGGGTTCTGTTGGGGGTCTGAGTGAGTTCTGTTGGGGGTTCTGTTGGGGGTCTGACTGAGTTGTGTTGGGGGTTCTGTTGGGGGTCTGAATGAGTTCTGTTGGGGGTTCTGTTGGGGGTCTGAGTGAGTTGTGTTGGGGGTTCTGTTGGGGGTCTGAGTGAGTTCTGTTGGGGGATCTGTTGGGGGTCTTAGTGAGTTCTGTTGGGGGTTCTGTTGGGGGTCTGAGTGAGTTCTGTTGGGGGTTCTGTTGGGGGTCTGAGTGAGTTCTGTTGGGGGATCTGTTGGGGGTCTTAGTGAGTTCTGTTGGGGGTTCTGTTGGGGGTCTGAGTGTGTTCTGTTGGGGATTCTTTTGGGGATTCTGTTGGGGGTCTTAGTGAGTTCTGTTGGGGGTTCTGTTGGGGGTCTGAGTGAGTTCTGTTGGGGGTTCTGTTGGGGGTCTGAGTGAGTTGTGTTGGGGGTTCTGTTGGGGGTCTGAGTGAGTTCTGTTGGGGGATCTGTTGGGGGTCTGAGTGAGTTGTGTTGGGGGTTCTGTTGGGGGTCTGAGTGAGTTCTGTTGGGGGATCTGTTGGGGGTCTGAGTGAGTTCTGTTGGGGGTTCTGTTGGGGGTTCTGTTGGGGGTCTGAGTGCGTTCTTACCTGCTAGCGCGGACAGGAAGACCCTGAAGAATTGGCGGGCGTAGCCCTGCTGCTCCGCCTTCAGCCGGTCCAGGTGGATCAGGTGCTGCTGCAGCGGCAGACTTGCTAGCTGCTCCACCTGCGTCCGGTTGTAGCGGTCGCCCACCGTCACCACGAACAGCGCCACCCCATCACACTGGGCCTTCTGGGAGACGTAGCGCAGCAGGGCCTGGTCCCCGGGGGCCGTCCGGGTGGCCACCACGGCCAGCAGGGCCCTGAGCCTGCGGGCCGGGCCGGCCTTCGGCAGCACCTCCCTCAGGGCGTAGTCCAGCGTCAGCCCCAGCGCCGGGGCGCCGCCCGGCTGCTGCATCTTCTGCAGCAGGTGCTCCCTCATCCCTTCCTGGTTCTGGTAGGTCTGCATGTCGAACTCCAGCCGGGGCGTCCGGCCGGAGCCCTGCTGGACCACGGCCACTCGGGCGCCGTTTCTGACCCGGCGGGGCTGAGGGCTCACGTCCAGCCCCTCCACCACAGAAGCCAGCAGCTGCCGAGCGCCGCTGTACTCGTCGGCCTTCATTTCCCTGGAGCCGTCCAGGACCACCAGCAGGTCCACGTCCACCGGCTGAAGGGGCAGCGGCACCGGATAGAGGCACTTCTCCGAGTGCCTGCAGGGATCTGAGGAAACAGCAGTGATCAGCATCTAACAGAAGAAATCTGTTATGACCCAGACTAGGACTGGGCGAGTTAACTCGTTATTATTGTGTTAGCTCGTTATTATCGCGTTAGCTCATTATTATCGCGTTAGCTCGTATCAATTGTGTTAGCTCGTTATATCATGTTAGCATGTATTATCATGTTAGCTCGTATTATCGCGTTAGCTTGTTATTATCACATTAGCTCGGTGTTATCGCGTTAGCTCGTTATTATCACGTTAGCTCAGTGTTATCGCGTTAACTTGTTATTATCGCGTTAACTCAATATTATCACGTTAATTTGTTATTATGGTGTTAGCTCGTTATCATCGCGTTAGCTTGTTATTATCGCGTTAACTCCTTATTATCGCGTTAACTCATTATTATCGCGTTAGCTCGTTATCATCGCGTTAGCTCGTTATCATCGCGTTAGCTCGTTATTATCGCGTTAGCTCGTTATTATCGCGTTAACTCCTTATTATCGCGTTAACTCGTTATTATCGCGTTAGCTCGTTATCATCGCGTTAGCTCGTTATCATCGCGTTAGCTCGTTATTATCGCGTTAGCTCGTTATCATCGCGATCTCGTTATTATCGCGTTAGCTCGTTATTATCGCGTTAGCTCGGTGTTATCGCGTTAGCTCGGTGTTATCGCGTTATCTTGTTATTATTCTGTTAGCTTCTTATTATCAGGTTAACTCATTATTATTGCGTTAGCTTGTTATTATCGCGTTAGCTCGTTATTATCACTTTAACTTGTTATTATCGCGTTAACTCAATATTATCGTGTTAACTCGTTATTATTGTGTTAACTTGTTATTATCGCGTTAACTTGTTATTATTGCGTTAACTCGTTATTATCGCGTTAACTTGTTATTATCGCGTTAACTCGTTATTATTGCGTTAACTTGTTATTATCGTGTTAACTCGTTAACACAAAGGATTCGTTTGCAGAAACTAAAGGATTAACAACATTAACAAAGATTTATGAGATCCGTGCTCACCGTGGCAGATTACGCAGTTCTTGACCCTCTGCAGGTCAGCAGACATGTCCTGCTGCCTCCCCAAGACAGTGAAGACGAAGTTCCTGGTATCATCCACCTGCAAAGAAACAGCGTTAACTGTGGTAGAACGACAGGAAAGCTGCCCATTAATCCGCCTGCAGGCCTTATAACGCCCTATATAAGGCCTTATAACGCAGCTCCTCTGCTGTGGTCCAGCGCTAAAGTGGGAACAGCTCCAGCAGGAAGAAGAAATCCTGCCAGCAGACAGTAAATCATTTCAAGAGGAGGGACTTCATGTGTGTCAGAGCCAGACGAGTCCTGACATAAGTCCTCCCTGATCTGCATGAAGTCAAATATCCACTGAAAGGAGTAATGGAGGCAGCTTTCAGCTCGTCAGGCTCAGCTTTCAGCTCGTTAATCTCAGCTTTCAGCTCGTTAAGCTCAGCTTTCAGCTCGTTAAGTTCAGCTTTCAGCTTGTTAAACTCAGCTTTCAGCTCGTTAAGCTCGTTAAACTCAGCTTTAAGCTAGTTAAGCTCAGCTTTCAGCTCGTCAGGCTCAGCTTTCAGCTCGTTAAGCTCAGCTTTCAGCTCGTTAAGTTCAGCTTTCAGCTTGTTAAGCTCAGCTTTCAGCTCGTTAAGCTCGTTAAACTCAGCTTTAAGCTAGTTAAGCTCAGCTTTCAGCTCGTCAGGCTCGGCTTTCAGCTCGTTAAGCTCAGCTTTCAGCTCGTTAAGTTCAGCTTTCAGCTTGTTAAGCTCATCTTTCAGCTCGTTAAGCTCAGCTTTCAGCTCGTTAGGCTCAGCTTTCAGCTCGTTAGGCTCAGCTTTCAGCTCGTCAGGCTCAGCTTTCAGCTCGTTAAGCCCAGCTTTCAGCTCGTCAGGCTCAGCTTTCAGCTCGTCAGGCTCAGCTTTCAGCTCGTTAGGCTCAGCTTTCAGCTCGTTAAGCTCAGCTTTCAGCTTGTTAGGCTCAGCTTTCAGCTTGTTAAGCTCATCTTTCAGCTCGTTAAGCTCAGCTTTCAGCCCGTTAAGCTCATCTTTCAGCTCGTTAAGCTCAGCTTTAAGCTCAGCTTTCAGCTCGTTAAGTTCAGCTTTCAACTCGTTAAGCTCAGCTTTCAGCTCGTTAAGTTCAGCTTTCAGCTCGTTAAGTTCAGCTTTCAGCTCGTTAAGCTCAGCTTTCAGCTCGTTAAGTTCAGCTTTCAGCTCGTTAAGCTCACCTTTCAGCTCGTTAGGCGCAGCTTTCAGCTCAGCTTTCAGCTCAGCTTTCAGCTCGTTAGGCTCACCTTTCAGCACGTTAAGCTCAGCTTTCAGCTCGTTAAGCTCAGCTTTCAGCTCGTTAGGCTCAGCTTTCAGCTCGTTAGGCTCAGCTTTAAGCTTGTTAAGCTCATCTTTCAGCTCGTTAAGCTCAGCTTTCTGCTCGTTAGGCTCAGCTTTCAGCTCGTTAAGTTCAGCTTTCAGCTCGTTAAGCTTAGCTTTCAGCTCGTTAAGTTCAGCTTTCAGCTCGTTAAGGTCAGCTTTCAGCTCGTTAGGCTCAGCTTTCAGCTTGTTAGGCTCAGCTTTCAGCTCGTTGAGATCAGCTTTCAGCTCAGCTTTCAGCTCGTTAAACTCAGCTTTCAGCTCGTTAAGCTCAGCTTTCAGCTCGTTAAGCTCAGCTTTCAGCTCGTTAAGCTCAGCTTTCAGCTTGTTAAGCTCAGCTTTCAGCTTGTTAAACTCAGCTTTCAGCTCGTTAAGCTCAGCTTTCAGCTCGTTAAGCTCAGCTTTCAGCTTGTTAAGCTCAGCTTTCAGCTTGTTAAACTCAGCTTTCAGCTCGTTAAGCTCAGCTTTCTGCTCGTTAGGCTCAGCTTTCAGCTCGTTGAGATCAGCTTTCAGCTCAGCTTTCTGCTCGTTAAACTCAGCTTTCAGCTCGTTAAGTTCTGCTTTCAGCTCGTTGAGATCAGCTTTCAGCTTGTTAAGCTCAGCTTTTATAATTGTGAGTGACTGAAGATGTGTTGGTGAATAAAGCATTTGGGTTAGGCTATTCCCCTCTCTTCTTCTTCTCTGTAAATCTTGGTGTTCATTCAGATTGCATCAGAAAGGATCCGGTTGCTGTTATCAGACCTACCTCCATGGCTTGACCAGTCCTGGGAGCGTTCTTTAGAGAGATGACTGCTGGGACGATGTTGAGAGCCCGGTACCTCATCATGGCACCCACGATCTCCTCGGTGTCCTGGGACGGCCCGTTGGAGAAGAAGACGGCCACCTTCCTCATCATCAGCCCGGATCTGACACGTTTGAACATGTTCTGAGCCACAAAGTTCATGGCGGTGCCGAGGTGGCGCTCGCCCGACGTGCGCTTCCAGGGTATGTTCTCCACGGCTTCTCTCAGCGTTTTCGTGCTGTGATGCTCGTGGAAGCGGATCAGGTGCTTGGTGTGGTTGCTGTACGCCACCACAGCAACGCGGGCGCCCGTCGGACAGTTGCTCTCTGCGATGGTGACGTCTTCCAGCAGGAAGAGCAGGGCCCGGCGCTGCCTGTCGAAGGTAGCCTGGTTCACGTCATCCGACAGGTCCAAACCGAAGACCAGCTCGGTGGGGTAGGCCGGGCAGAGGGACTTCCCTGCACAGAGTAACGTCGGAAAAGCAGAGACACAAACACAAATAAATGTTCAGACTGAGTCTGAAACCAGTTCTGACACAGAGTGAGAGAAGTTATCCGAGAGAAAATATCCAGGAAGCACCAGAGACAGACCCACCTGCAGCAGGAACCTGGTTGTTTGTTTCTACAGTCATATTCATCTCTTGGAGTTAAAAGAAATAAATTTGTCCAAATTCCAATCAACAATGTATCAGGGTGATGTTGATATTTTTGGGTAATCTTGGATAACCTTGGATAACCTTGGATAATTTTGGATAACTTTGGATAACTCTGGATAACTTTGGATAACTTTGGATAACTTTGGATAACCTTGTATAACTTTGGATAATTTTGGATAACTTTGGATAACTTTGGATAACCTTGTATAACTTTGGATAACTTTGGATAACTTTGGATAACCTTGGATAACTTTGGATAACCTTGGATAACTTTGGATAACCTTGTATAACTTTGGATAATTTTGGATAACCTTGTATAACTTTGGATAACTTTGGATAACTTTGGATAACTTTGGATAACTTTGGATAACCTTGTATAACTTTGGATAATTTTGGATAACTTTGGATAACTTTGGATAACCTTGTATAACTTTGGATAACTTTGGATAACTTTGGATAACCTTGGATAACTTTGGATAACCTTGGATAACTTTGGATAACCTTGTATAACTTTGGATAATTTTGGATAACCTTGTATAACTTTGGATAATTTTGGATAACTTTGGATAACTTTGGATAACCTTGTATAACTTTGGATAACTTTGGATAACTTTGGATAACCTTGGATAACTTTGGATAACCTTGGATAACTTTGGATAACCTTGTATAACTTTGGATAATTTTGGATAACCTTGTATAACTTTGGATAATTTTGGATGACCTTGGATAACTTTGGATAACCTTGTATAACTTTGGATAACTTTGGATAACTTTGGATAACCTTGGATAACTTTGGATAACCTTGGATAACCTTGGATAACTTTGGATAACTTTGGATAACTTTGAATAACTCTGGATAACTTTAGTTAACTTGGGATAACTTTGGATAACCTTGGATAACTTTGGATAACTCTGGATAACTTTAGTTAACTTGGGATAGCTTTGGATAACCTTATATAACTTTGGATAATTTTGGATAACCTTGTATAACTTTGGATAATTTTGGATAACTTTGGATAACTTTGGATAACCTTGTATAACTTTGGATAACTTTGGATAACTTTGGATAACCTTGTATAACTTTGGATAACTTTGGATAACTTTGGATAACCTTGGATAACTTTGGATAACCTTGGATAACCTTGGATAATTTTGGATAACTTTGGATAACTTTGAATAACTCTGGATAACTTTAGTTAACTTGGGATAACTTTGGATAACCTTGGATAACTTTGGATAACTCTGGATAACTTTAGTTAACTTGGGATAGCTTTGGATAACCTTATATAACTTTGGATAATTTTGGATAACCTTGTATAACTTTGGATAATTTTGGATAACCTTGTATAACTTTGGATAATTTTGGATAACTTTGGATAACATTGGATAACCTTGGATAACCTTGGATAACTTTGGATAACTTTGGATAACTCTGGATAACTTTAGTTAACTTGGGATAACTTTGGATAACCTTGTATAACTTTGGATAATTTTGGATAACCTTGTATAACTTTGGATAATTTTGGATAACTTTGGATAACATTGGATAACCTTGGATAACCTTGGATAACTTTGGATAACTTTGGATAACTCTGGATAACTTTAGTTAACTTGGGATAAATTTGGACAACTTTGGATAACTTTGGATAACCTTGGATAACTTTGGATAACTTTGGATAACCTTGGATAACTTTGGATACATTTGGATAACTTTGGATAACTTTGGATAAATTTGGACAACTTTGGATAACTTTGGATAACCTTGGATAACTTTGGATAACTTTGGATAACCTTGGATAACTTGGGATAACTTTGGATAACTTTGGATAACTTTGGATAACTTTGGACAACTTTGGATAACTTTGGATAACTTTGGATAACTTTGGATAACTTTGGATAACCTTGGATAACCTTGTATAACTTTGGATAACTTTGGATAACCTTGGATAACTTTGGATAACTTTGGATAACCTTGTATAACTTTGGATAACTTTGGATAACCTTGGATAACTTTGGATAACTTTGGATAACTTTGGATAACCTTGGATAACTTTGGATAACTTTGGATAACTTTAGTTAACTTGGGATAACTTTGGATAACTTTGGATAACTTTGGATAACTTTGGATAAATTTGGACAACTTTGGATAACTTTGGATAACTTTGGATAACTTTGGATAACTTTGGATAACTTTGGAAACTTTGGATATATTTGGATAACTTTAGATAACTTTGGATAACCTTGGATACATTTGGATAACTTTGGATAACTTTGGATAACTTTGGATAACTTTGGATAACTTTGGATCACTTTTGATAACTTTGGATAACTTTGGATAACCTTGGATACATTTGGATAACTTTGGATAACTTTGGATAACTTTGGATAACTTTGGATATATTTGGATAACTTTAGATAACTTTGGATAACTTTGGATAACCTTGGATAACTTTGGATAACTTTGGATAACTTTGGATAACTTTGGATCACTTTTGATAACTTTGGATAACTTTGGATAACCTTGGATACATTTGGATAACTTTGGATAACTTTTGATAACTTTGGATAACTTTGGATAACCTTGGATACATTTGGATAACTTTGGATAACTTTGGATAACTTTGGATAACCTTGGATAACCTTGGATACATTTGGATAACTTTGGATAACTTTGGATAACTTTGGATAACTTTGGAAACTTTGGATATATTTGGATAACTTTAGATAACTTTGGATAACCTTGGATACATTTGGATAACTTTGGATAACTTTGGATAACTTTGGATAACTTTGGATCACTTTTGATAACTTTGGATAACTTTGGATAACTTTGGAAACTTTGGAAACTTTGGATATATTTGGATAACTTTAGATAACTTTGGATAACCTTGGATACATTTGGATAACTTTGGATAACTTTGGATAACTTTGGATAACTTTGGATAACTTTGGATAACTTTGGAAACTTTGGATATATTTGGATAACTTTAGATAACTTTGGATAACCTTGGATAACCTTGGATAAATTTGGATAACTTTGGATAACTTTGGATAACTTTGGATAACCTTGGATAACTTTGGATACATTTGGATAACTTTGGATAACTTTGGATAACTTTGGATAACCTTGGATATATTTGGATAACTTTGGATAACTTTGGATAACCTTGGATATATTTGGATAACTTTAGATAACCTTGGATAAATTTGGATAACTTTGGATAACTTTGGAAACTTTGGATATATTTGGATAACTTTAGATAACTTTGGATAACCTTGGATAAATTTGGATAACTTTGGATAACTGGATAACTTTGGATAACTTTGGATAACCTTGGATAACTTTGGATACATTTGGATAACTTTGGATAACTTTGGATCACTTTGGATAACCTTGGATATATTTGGATAACTTTGGATAACTTTGGATAACCTTGGATATATTTGGATAACTTTAGATAACTTTGGATAACCTTGGATAAATTTGGATAACTTTGGATAACTTTGGAAACTTTGGATAACCTTGGATAACTTTGGATACATTTGGATAACTTTGGATAACTTGGGATCACTTTGGATAACCTTGGATATATTTGGATAACTTTAGATAACTTTGGATAACCTTGGATACATTTGGATAACTTTGGATAACTTTGGATAACTTTGGATCACTTTGGATAACCTTGGATATATTTGGATAACTTTGGATAACTTTGGATAACCTTGGATACATTTGGATAACTTTGGATAACTTTGGATAACTTTGGATCACTTTGGAAAACCTTGGATATATTTGGATAACTTTGGATAACTTTGGATAACCTTGGATAAATTTGGATAACTTTGGATAACTTTGGAAACTTTGGATAACTTTGGAAACTTTGGATATATTTGGATAACTTTGGATAACTTTGGATCACTTTGGATAACTTTGGATACATTTGGATAACTTTGGATAACTTTGGATCACTTTGGATAACCTTGGATATATTTGGATAACTTTGGATAACTTTGGATAACCTTGGATATATTTGGATAACTTTAGATAACTTTGGAAACTTTGGAAACTTTGGATATATTTGGATAACTTTGGATAACTTTGGATAACCTTGGATAACTTTGGATAACTGGATAACTTTGGATAACTTTGGATAACTTTGGATAACTCTGGATAACTTTGGATAACCTTGGATAACTTTGGATAACTGGATAACTTTGGATAACTTTGGATAACTTTGGATAACTTTGGATAACTTTGGATAACCTTGGATAACTTTGGATAACTGGATAACTTTGGATAACTTTGGATAACTTTGGATAACCTTGGATAACTTTGGATAACCTTGGATAACTTTGGATAACTGGATAACTTTGGATAACTTTGGATAACTTTGGATAACTTTGGATAACTTTGGATAACCTTGGATAACTTTGGATAACTGGATAACTTTGGATAACTTTGGATAACTTTGGATAACCTTGGATAACCTTGGATAACTGGATAACTTTGGATAACTTTGGATAACTTTAGATAACTTTGGATAACTTTGGATAACTTTGGATAACTGGATAATGGCAATAAAAACGAATTCTGATTCTGATTCTGATAACTTTGGATAACTTTAGTTAACTTTAGTTAACCGTGGATACATTTAGGTAACTTTGGGTAACCTTGTGTAACTTTGGATAAACTTGGTTAACTTTGGATAAATGTAGCACAGCGTTAGTCAACGCGCCCTTTGCCTATTGGCTGACGCCGACCCAACCCTTATGGCTGTCCACAACCAGCTGCGCTCAATGGGTAACCAGCTGCTGCTCGCAATTGGATGCTGGCATTTGGGGCACTCGTCTAAACTTGGTTTGCTGTTACTGCTTTTTTTTTGCTTCTGCTTGCACCCACCACCTCCCCTGCTCCACCGACTTCTCATTGCCAAACAATGTCATACTGTTGTTCATTGTTGCTTGCTCTGTTCTAGGGGTTTGTTGCCTTTACAGCAAATGGAAGGCACTCCACCTGAGGATGCTGCTGTTCCCTGTCTTGGCTTCCATGGAGCTCATGGAAAAGTCGGGAACTTCCTCCGAACAGAGCCATACCGCCAAACACAATTGTATGCATTCAGAATAAGCTTCTGAAATTCATCTCTGTTTCTCATCTCGTTTTGACGAGAGTGGTTCTGACAGAACTTTAGGTAACGTTGGACAACTTTGGAATTGCAATGACTTCCAATGACTTTCTGGATGATGTTTTGGCATCTAAGAACAATAAGATTTGCACTTTACTCACCTACTTTATCTGGCTGAGAAAACAAAGACATACATACCCTTGGAACAAACTGTGAAGGAGGAAAACAACATTTAGAGTTCAGTCTGTGAATAGACATCACACAACAAGATCAAACTGTCTTTTATTTCACACCCTTCTGTATTTTAAAATGAAACAACTCATTAATAAATATACACTCACCACAATTTTCTCTGATGAAGGTGATGAGGTCGCACTCCTGACAACACAAAAGATGTTTCTGATCAGTGCGTCTCTTTTGCTAAATGTTGGCTGGTGAAGTGGATTTAAGACGGACTTACAGTCTTGCTTCTCTCTCCAGGAGGACCTCTGGGACCCTGGAAGAAGCAGAGAAAGATGAGTGCTGTCACTTCATGCTGCTGCTCTTACTGAAGCTCAAATCCCTACTGGTGACATTTCCTTAGAGAGAAGTATGGAAGTTTTTCTGTGCCATCAGAGTTTGAATATGAATATCTAATCCACCACTGGCACCCTCTATATTTTTATTACCCCCTACCCGAGCCAGGGTATGCATCCCCACCCCGCTGTGACTGGTGTGCAGTTGGTGAGAGGCTGAGGTACCTGACTTATCGCACTTACTCTAGCACTAGTTTTGCTCTTAGCTGTTTGGTATTAGAAGGAAAAGCACTTATGATTTCTTGTGACCTGAAGTTCTTTTGCCTACCGATGTTGAACGCACTTATTGTAAGTCGCTTTGGTTAAAAGCGTCTGCAGAATGACCGTAATGTAATGTAATGTAATATTTAATTTTTACGGCATCAAAATCAGACTTTGAATTTAAAAAACCAAAGTGTAAAAAAAAAAAATCAATCAAGTTACGCTCCATTGGACAGATCAGCTCAATAGATATTAGTAATATTTATTCCTCAATTTTACTAACACAAATGGCAAATAAAGTAAACTCACTCACCGAAGCACCATCACCCGCGTTGGTGGACATGGCTGATCTGTCCAATGGAGCGTAACTTGATTGGCTGCCGTTGGATGAATTGAATTTTTTTTTCACTGAATTTCTTTTTAGATGTTTTTACACTGATTTTTGTTTTTAGAAATGGATTTTTTTTTAAAACTGTTGGTTTTTTCAAATTCAAAGTCTGATTTTGATGCTGTAAAAATTCAATATTATAAAATCGTATTGAAACTCTGATGGCACAGAAAAACTTCCATAGGTGAAGCCAGGTTTTTGAAAGATGCTGTTTAAACTGACCTTGCGACCTGGATGTCCTGGCTCTCCAGTCACTCCTGACTCTCCTGACCTGCCCGAGTTGCCCTGAATGAACAAGACCACAAACAGACATCAGTAAAAAAGGCAAAACCACTCATGATTACGATGCCTGACACTCACTCACCGCTCGACCTGGGCTCCCTTTACGTCCTGGATATCCTTTTCCTCCCTCGTTACCGTCCTCGCCCTGAACCCAAGAAAACAATGAGACAACAGTCTGAACTCCAACAAGCTCCTTGCTTCTTTTTCTGACAAACTAAGATTCCAGTTCTTGAAAAAAAATGTAAAAAAAGAAGGAAAAATAAATAAATAATAAATAAAACTAAATAAATAAATAAACAAGATTCCAGTTCTTGAAAAAATAATAATAATTTTAAAAAAATTTTAAAAGATAAATAAGATTCCAGTTCTTGAAAAAAATTTAAAAGTAAAAAGAAGTAAAATAAATAAATAAATAAAAATAAATAAATAAATAAACAAGATTCCAGTTCTTGGACTCACCGATAGACCAGGATAACCAGGAAAACCAGGATCTCCCTGAAAGGAGACAGTGAGAACAAAGTATTTCACAAAAGCTGAACAAAAGATTTCCAAACATTTCTGCCCAGATGTTTTTAGGTTTGTGCAAAATAACGATTTTTATAAACACAGGAAATACCCCCTTATAGTTCCAGCTCAGAGCCAAGATGGAAAACTCACTGGACCAAGTAAAAAATGTAAACAATAAGATCTGCCTGGATCCTTCTGCAATCTTTAGGAGAATTATCTTCTTCTGCAGCAGTTCAGCATTAACTAACAGTTTCACATCAGTAGCTGGATAAAACAAGCATTCATTCACTTTTCTGGAGCCCATTTACATGTTCAAATTTACCTTTGAACCTTTGAGTCCTTCAAGTCCAAGACCATCTGCGCCATCATGGCCCTGAAAACACAGACAGTCACGGCCTGAACTGGAGAAAAATCAACTTTCTGAGCTCTCACTGAGTAAATGAGACAGGCTTTGGTCAAAATCCCTGTTGTGCGTCTCGTCTCTCGCCTTTTTTGAGCCCTTATTTTCAACACTCTGTTTTCTGGGTTGAGTCTTACCAGATGCTCAACTCTGTCCTTTTGGTGAGGTCAGCAGCTACTCGTTAGTCCAAAAAAGGGGAACTAAATAAATACCAGGGTTGTGTTTTTGGGGAGTTTTACACCTGCTGGTGACTTCAGACGCCCTGATATACGCTCCCAGGAACAGGAAGAAGGAGTTTTACGCCTCAGACGCCCTGATATATGCTCCCAGGAACAGGAAGAAGGAGTTTTACACTTCAGACGCCCTGATATATGCTCCCAGGAACAGGAAGAAGGAGTTTTACACCTCAGACGCCCTGATATATGCTCCCAGGAACAGGAAGAAGGAGTTTTACGCCTCAGACGCCCTGATATATGCTCCCAGGAACAGGAAGAAGGAGTTTTACACTTCAGACGCCCTGATATATGCTCCCAGGAACAGGAAGAAGGAGTTTTACACCTCAGACGCCCTGATATATGCTCCCAGGAACAGGAAGAAGGAGTTTTACACCTCAGACGCCCTGATATATGCTCCCAGGAACAGGAAGAAGGAGTTTTACACCTCAGACGCCCTGATATATGCTCCCAGGAACAGGAAGAAGGAGTTTTACACCTCAGACGCCCTGATATATGCTCCCAGGAACAGGAAGAAGGAGTTTTACGCCTCAGACGCCCTGATATATGCTCCCAGGAACAGGAAGAAGGAGTTTTACACCTCAGACGCCCTGATATATGCTCCCAGGAACAGGAAGAAGGAGTTTTACACTTCAGACGCCCTGATATATGCTCCCAGGAACAGGAAGAAGGAGTTTTACACCTCAGACGCCCTGATATATGCTCCCAGGAACAGGAAGAAGGAGTTTTACACCTCAGACGCCCTGATATATGCTCCCAGGAACAGGAAGAAGGAGTTTTACACTTCAGACGCCCTGATATGTGCTCCCAGGAACAGGAAGAAGGAGTTTTACACCTCAGACGCCCTGATATGTGCTCCCAGGAACAGGAAGAAGGAGTTTTACAGCTCAGACGCCCTGATATATGCTCCCAGGAACAGGAAGAAGGAGTTTTACACCTCAGACGCCCCGATATATGCTCCCAGGAACAGGAAGAAGGAGTTTTACACCTCAGACGCCCCGATATATGCTCCCAGGAACAGGAAGAAGGAGTTTTACACCTCAGACGCCCTGATATATGCTCCCAGGAACAGGAAGAAGGAGTTTTACACAATATGTCGCCTTTAAACTCAAGGAGAATATGGAGACGGATTTTTTATGCAGAATATATCTTGTGCAAATCACTGGACGTTGAAGGCACTAAACAGGTTTTCAGAAAAGAGGATAAAGAGTTCAGAAATGAACATCTGAAGAAGATCAGAAGATTTCATGGCTGCAGTTTACAAACTCAGCAGATGTTGGGCTGCCTACCGGCTCTCCTCTGGGTCCTTGTGGTCCTGCAGCTCCCTTCACACCCGGCTGTCCTGGTTGGCCCTTCAACAAAAAAACGTTGCATTTTACACATTCATTTAAACCTTTTGTGTCTCTGTTTTATCGTGTCAGATGCTTCATAATCAGCTAAAAACAACCAAAAAAAGTTCTTTAAAGGAGACTTTAACCAAATATCTGTCGTCTAACTTCATCACAGATTCAGAGGTAAGAAGCAGGAAGTTAGCCGCCCACCTTCAGTCCGTTAGAGCCACGACTCCCAGGTTTTCCCTGATCTCCAGCTGCTCCTGGGTTTCCCTGCAGGAAACAGAGCTGAACTTCAACCCAACAACCCAACTTCATGTTCCACACAAACTGGACAAAAAAGCTACGTTAACAGTAAATTAGCATCATGTCTGTTAAAAGTGATCGGTCACGAATCTCCCGTTGTGGACAAAAGGAACCAAAAGGCGGATCAGCTGAGCGTACAATGAGTCTGAATAAGACAGATCAAGCAGGACGACGGGGAGGTGATGTTCTGACCTGAACTCCGGGATAACCGGGCATCCCTTTTGGTCCCGGTTCTCCACGTTCTCCGCCGCTTCCCTGCAGAAACAACGCGGTTTAGGGCCGTCATCACCATGCAAATCAGTTTTATAACACTTTATTAACACCTGAGGAGGGGAAATTACATTGCAAGACTATACATTTTATTAAAGATGTGCTTTTGTTATTGGTAGAACAAATAAAATAAAGCAAAAATCAGCTAAAAAAACCAGCCTCGTCTTAAAGCTGAGGTGTTGGAGGTGTTCCTGCAGCCATGTCCCAAAGTAAATAATAATTCTGGCTTCCTAATATCTAATATTCCTGCTGTGTCCTCATCAGATCCATTTTCTAATCTCACATTTCCCATGATGATCAGAGGAAGAAATGGTTTAAACTTCCTCCTCCTTTTCCTCCCTTTTCTTCCTGCTCTGCATCCCAGACGTCTCCTCTTCAGCTCATCTTGATTTGGGCAGAGGTGGGTAGTAACCAGTTACATTTACTTGAGTAAGTTTTTGAAAACATTATACTTCTAGGAGTAGTTTTAAATCTCTATACTTTTTACTTTTCCTTGAGTAGATGTGTGCAGCAGAAACTGTCCTCTTACTCCGCTACATTAGGCTACAATGAGCTGGTTACTTCTCTTCTTACCTCTTTGGTATTCTACGCCTCATTATTTTTATCCCCCCGCGTACGCCTCATTTTAATGTTTTATTCTGACAGAGAGAGAGACTTCCGCCAAAGGCTCTACCACCTGACTGTGTTCCACCAATCAGACGCAGCCGTGCGGTCTGGTCACGTGACCGTACTCGATCTCAGCGGCGGGACGGGTTAGCTTTAGCATTAGCAGTCGTAGCAAACAAAGAAACGGATGAAAAATGTCAGAACCAACGGTGGGAAATGAAGACGCAGACGAGGCCTCATACTGAAAGCATGTTTACCTTACAAAGAGTGAGAAACAGCAGCTACATTATGTGTCTTCTGTGTCAACCAAAACAAACGCACATTTCAGCAGAAACTCAACATCTAACTTGAGGAAACATGTAGCGCTAAGTTTCCTAAACTCGTTTTTCCCCCATGGATAGGTGAATGTTTGTTTTTTAGGTTACATATGGGTTACATATGTTTTAAGCATTTCCTAAGTCTCTCTTATTTTTTATTGAAGTACTTGAATTTACCTGGATTATTTTCATTTGAGCTATTCTGTAATTAATGAATTCATTTTAATTTATTTAAAAAAATAAACCGCAGTAATTAGTCAGCAAATTACTGTGCAATGAATATGAAATAATGAAAATAATAAAATAAATAAGTACATAAATACATATATAAATAAAAATAATAACAATAATAATAATAATAAATAAAAAAAGTATTAAAAATGTAGGTTACAGCTTGCGCTCCCAACAACATGGATGTTTATTTCTGATTCTTTCTGTATTTAGTCTGTCCCTGTGCTATTGCAACTTTCCAGCCAACAAACTAATTCATTCAATTTAAATAAAGAATAGATACAAAGATGTTAAAGTGGTTGTACGGAGCGTTGGAGGACCCAGAACTTCCTTCTCACCTGTTGACCAGAGACTCCCGGGACGCCCGGCTGTCCTCGGCCTCCTTTGTCCCCGAGCTCGCCCTGCAGAGGATCAGAAAGGTGAGCTACCGTTCAATAAGTGAGGCCTGAACCTGCAGCCGTGCTGGAGGTGTTCACCTACCGGCCCACCGCTGGCCCCTCTTCTTCCATTTGGACCCTGCACAGAAGGAAACATTCAGCTGAGTAACACAACGTTCACAGGCTTCCCCATCGAGGGAAAATGTTCCCACTGATGGAATACTCAAAGCACGAAGACACGGAAACAAACAACCAAAACAGAACCGAAACACTTTCAGGAAGCTTACCTGGTATCCAGGGACTCCAGGCCCCCCGGGCTTCCCGTCCACTCCAGGTTCCCCCTGTGGACGTGAACATGTCAGCTGGGACAACAAGCCTGAAACACTTCACTGCAACGAGGAATAACCCTTTAATAACATCCTGTTTACTCCCTTTGTCCTACGGCTCAGAAATGACCCGCCCTACCAAAGCCCCAAAATAAAGCAACTTAATTTAATTTTAAATCCAAAATCTATTTTGTATGATGAAACCACCTGTTATTGATCTATTCAACTCAATTCAATACATGTTTTATCATGTATTTTTTTGTTACACAATACAAAAAGACAATCACCAGTTTTCAGGATTACACTTTTTTTTTTTTAACCACAAACCAACTGTCAGCTGGACCAACAGTTTTCTTGTTTTCTCAGTTCTCTTTTACATAATAAAGGTTTATTATTGCTATTATATAAATGTGAAGTAATTACTTCTGAATTAATTATACTGAAAGGGAAAAAACAGTGAACTTTTTTCTGATGTTTAAATGTTTTTATAATTCACGGGTCAAAAATGACTCCGGCTTCCTCCCACTGTCCAAAAAATCATGCATGTTAGGTTGATTGGCATCTCTAAATTGTCCTTAGGAGTGAGTGTGAGCGTGCATGGTTGTTTGTCTCGTTTGTCTCTATGTGGCCCTGCGATGGACTGGCGGCCTGTCCAGGGTGTACCCCGCCTCTCACCCATTGACCGCTGGGATAGGCTCCAGCCCCCTGCGACCCGATCGACGGATTCAGCGGTATAGATAGTGGATGGATGGATGGATGGGTCAAAAATGACCCATAAGACAATCTTTGTGCCCTAGTGGTGTACAGCCCACATGGAAACATAAACAAAAATAAAGTCATTATAACGAACAGCCTTGCCACTCTCTATTAAGCCCCATTGTACCGGCTTTTTGGCTGCAGTTCCACCAGAATTCCACTGGGGGCGTCGGTGGAGACCAGAATGAATTGGGCCCAATGGAGCTAGATGCTACAAATGGTCAGTTTCACCTAAGTCTCCTCAAGAGCGCTCAGATTTGAATGTAGTTTCTGAGAGCTCAACATGGGTTTCAAGTAAAAAATCTACTGAACGAGTACATATATCCCTTTGATTTCTTACAGGTTGGCTTCTTGTTGTCCACCACGCGCTAGCATTGTGCTAATGACAGCGCTCGACCAGAATTACGACCAGAGGCACCGCTTGACGGCTGGCTCCATACCAAGCGACAACAGAATTAAGATGGACTTTTTCCGCTTATGTTACCACAGCCGAAGAATCTGTGATGTTACCACACATTCTCTCTTACTACAGCTCTTCCTTGAAAACGCTGCTGCCTTTGAGACCAACAACAAGCAGGATTGTTGCCGTAAAGTGGCATCTCCGGTCGTAAGCTATGTATGACGTCATATACACTTCAAATCCTTTTTTTAAGCAAATGAGTGGCTCTAAAAATCTAAAACTTAGCTAAGGGTATTTTCTAAACATCCTCTTTCGAAAAGAACATTCCAATTACTAGAGAAAAAATGATATCTTGAGATAAGGGCACGAAAGGGCTCCATAGGACTCCATTCATTCTGGTCTCCAAAATTGAGCGCCCCACGTGGAAAAAGGGTGGAACTGCAACCAAAATCGCCTCGTTGGAAACCGGAAATGCACCGTGAGTGGCGTATCTGTACTATTATAGAATCTGTGGTGTTCCTACAACTACCCCAGAGCTCCCATGATGCACCTCTGCTCCCTCCGCCCTCTTTCCTCTCCATGTACATGTGACATCATTGTTGTCATCAGCCGCATTCCAACTGTAAGAACCTTTAGCAGTTCCTAGAACCTTTTCAGGAACGGGGCCGTTGTTTCCCTCATTCGGACATACAGACACTAGTCAAGAACTAGGAACCCCATCCCTCAGGAACTAGGGACCCCATCCCTCAGGAAATAGAGTGCATGGCCCTCAGGAAGAAGGGACCATGGCCCTCAGGAACTAGGGACCCCATCCCTCAGGAACTAGGGACTATGGCCCTCAGGAACTAGGGACCATGGCCCTCGGGAACTAGGGACCCCATCCCTCAGGAACTAGGGACCATGGCCCTCGGGAACTAGGGACCCCATCCCTCAGGAACTAGGGACCATGGCCCTCGGGAACTAGGGACCCCATCCCTCAGGAACTAGGGACCACGGCCCTCAGGAACTAGGGACCATGGCCCTCAGGAACGAGGGACCCCATCCCTCAGGAACTAGGGACCATGGCCCTCAGGAACTAGGGACCCCATCCCTCAGGAACTAGGGACCATGGCCCTCAGGAACTAGGGACCCCATCCCTCAGGAACTAGGGACCATGGCCCTCAGGAACTAGGGACCCCATCCGTCAGGAACTAGGGACCACAGCCCTCAGGAACCAGGGACCATGGCCCTCAGGAACTAGGGACCCCATCTGTCAGGAACTAGGGACCATGGCCCTCAGGAACTAGGGACCCCATCCCTCAGGAACTAGGGACCATGGCCCTCAGGAACTAGGGACCCCATCCCTCAGGAACTAGGGACCATGGTCCTCAGGAACTAGGGACCCCATCCCTCAGGAACTAGGGACCATGGCCCTCAGGAACTAGGGACCCCATCCGTCAGGAACTAGGGACTACGGCCCTCAGGAACCAGGGACCATGTCAAACCTTGTCATGAGCCAACAGATTAAGCTCGATAAATCTTAGTTTGTTTGTAATTATTCATGTCTACCCCCTGCTGTTCGGGAGAGGAACTGCAGCACTGACCCGCAAAGAAGGTCGACATGGACAGGCGAAACAGTAACTCTGAAGTCTCTTACCGGTATCCCTGGGTTGCCGGGGTCTCCTTTGGGTCCCGGGCTGGTGTTGTCGGTCCCGGGTTCGCCCTGTCAAACAATGCACAAATGGATTAAAGAGGGCTTAAAGATGGAATAAAGATGGAATAAATATGGATTAAAATGGATTAAAGATGGATTAAAGATGGATTAAAATGGATTAAAGATGGATTAAAGATGGTACTTGAATACTTTTTACAACAGATTCGGTGAAGAAATGAAACTCACCGGATCTCCTCTCAGTCCTCGCTGTCCTTTAGGCCCCACCTCCCCCCTCACGCCTGGAGAACCCTGAAGACAACAGTTCACCCTGTGAGTCAACTGACGGAATTCGTTCTCTGTCTTTAAAGGCCTAAAGACGCCTTTAAAGATTTTAATTTTAATTTAATGATTTTAATTCAGAGTGTTTTACTGGGTTTCCGGGGTCTCCCTTTACTCCACTGGTTCCATTTTTTCCCGCCTCTCCCTGTGAACAGAAACAAACCAACAGCTCATAACAGCTCAGGACTATGAGACCTCAGATAACTACAGCTTCACATCAGCAGTTTGACTCCATAAGGAACAAATACGAAGCGACCACCAGAGGGGGCGCTATAGGCTACAGCTGTTCAGCAGAAAAAGGAGTTATCCTAACAGGAAACAGACCTGGGCTGTGTTCGAAACCGCCTACTACATACTGCATACTGCATACTACATACTACATACTGCATACTACATACTACATACTACATACTACATACTACATACTGCATACTACATACTACATACTACATACAACATACTGCATACTACATACTACATACTGCATACTGCATACTACATACTACATACTACATACAACATACTGCATACTACATACTACATACTGCATACTACATACTACATACTACATACTACATACAGCATACTACATACTACATACAGCATACTGCATACTGCATACTACATACTACATACTACATACTGCATACTACATACTGCATACTGCATACTACATACAACATACAACATACTACATACTACATACTGCATACTACATACTGCATACTACATACTACATACAGCATACTACATACAACATACTACATACTGCATACTACATACTGCATACTACATACAACATACTGCATACTACATACTGCATACTACATACAACATACTGCATACTGCATACTACATACTACATACAACATACTGCATACTACATACAACATACTGCATACTGCATACTACATACTACATACAACATACTGCATACTACATACTACATACTGCATACTACATACTACATACTGCATACTACATACTACATCCTGCATACTACATACTACATACTACATACTACATACTGCATACTACATACTACATACTACATACTACATACAGCATACTACATACAACATACTACATACTGCATACTACATACTGCATACTACATACTACATACTACATACAGCATACTACATACAACATACTACATACTACATACTACATACTGCATACTACATACTACATACTACAAACAGCATACTACATACAACATACTGCATACTACATACTGCATACTGCATACTACATACAACATACAACATACTACATACTGCATACTACATACTGCATACTACATACTACATACTGCATACTACATACTACATACTGCATACTACATACTACATACTGCATACTACATACTGCATACTACATACTGCATACTACATACTGCATACTACATACTACATACTGCATACTACATACTACATACTACATACTGCATACTACATACTGCATACTGCATACTACATACTGCATACAACATACTACATACTGCATACTACATACTGCATACTACATACTGCATACTACATACTGCATACTGCATACTACATACTGCATACTACATACTGCATACTGCATACTACATACTGCATACTACATACTGCATACTGCATACTACATACAACATACTACATACTGCATACTGCATACTACATACTGCATACTACATACAACATACTACATACTGCATACTACATACTACATACTAAATACTTCCATACTGCATACTACATACTTCCATACTACATACTACATACTTCCATACTGCATACTCATCGATCAAACAGTATGCAGAGCGTTTACCCACAATGCATTTCGCTCCTGCCCGAGCCGAAATCAGCCGGCCTGAAGCTGATTTCCCTTAAGCTCTAAACTCTGTAAACTTTAGCAACATTTGAAATATTTTCAGTTATTGTGTGTAAAATCATCACACGTGTGAAAATCGACACTGATACCTGCTCTCCATCGATTCCATCCAATCCGTCTTCTCCGCCTTCCCCCTGCAGCAGAATAACCATCAGTGCTTCTGTCAGAACACCGAACACTAAAAGATTTATTCATCTCTACGGTAAATGCAGAACTTCACGCTGGTTCTTTGCCAAATTGAGTTTCCATTCCAGCAAACCGGAGTCACTCACCCTGCTGCCTGAGAAGCTTCGGCTGCCCTGCAAACAGAAACGACAGGATTTAACCACACCAGCAGGCCCACACTCCGGTGTCAGTGGTGACCGACCTCACGGGTCACTAACATCTGTCACATCTGTTCATCTCATAAATTTGTGATGTCATTGCAGCGTTAATGACATCAAAGCAAAGCTGAGAACTAAATATAAACAAGAAAAGCTGGTCTCCATGTAAATTAAACCTCATTATTTCCAGAGTTATCGTGGATTAAAGAGGAATTAAAGATGGATTAAATATGGAAAAAATATGGATTAAAGAAGAATTAAAGATGGATTAAAGAGGGATTAAAGATGGATTAAAGATTGAATAAAGATGGATTAAAGATGGATTAAAGAAGAATTAAAGATGGATTAAAGATGGAAAAAATATGGATTAAAGAAGAATTAAAGATGGATTAAAGAGGGATTAAAGATGGATTAAAGATGGAATAAAGATGGATTAAAGATGGATTAAAGAAAAATTAAAGATGGATTAAAGATGGAAAAAAAGATGGATGGATCATTATTTCCAGAGTTATCGTGACTATCGCACCACAATGCATCAGCCACACTACAGCAGCCACACTGCATCAGCCACACTGCAGCAGCCACACTACAGCAGCCACACTACAGCAGCCACACTGCAGCAGCCACACTACAGCAGCCACACTGCATCAGCCACACTGCAGCAGCCACATTACAGCAGCCACACTGCAGCAGCCACACTACAGCAGCCACACTGCAGCAGCCACACTGCAGCAGCCACACTACAGCAGCCACACTACAGCAGCCACACTACAGCAGCCACACTACAGCAGCCACACTGCAGCAGCCACACTGCAGCAGCCACACTACAGCAGCCACACTGCAGCAGCCACACTACAGCAGCCACACTGCATCAGCCACACTGCAGCAGCCACATTACAGCAGCCACACTGCAGCAGCCACACTACAGCAGCCACACTGCAGCAGCCACACTGCAGCAGCCACACTACAGCAGCCACACTACAGCAGCCACACTACAGCAGCCACACTGCAGCAGCCACACTACAGCAGCCACACTGCAGCAGCCACACTACAGCAGCCACACTACAGCAGCCACACTACAGCAGCCACACTACAGCAGCCACACTGCAGCAGCCACACTGCAGCAGCCACACTACAGCAGCCACACTACAGCAGTCACACTGCATCAGCCACACTACAGCAGCCACACTACAGCAGCCACACTGCAGCAGCCACACTAGAGCAGCCACACTACAGCAGCCACACTGCAGCAGCCACACTACAGCAGCCACACTACAGCAGCCACACTACAGCAGCCACTCTGCAGCAGCCACACTACAGCAGCCACACTACAGCAGCCACACTGCAGCAGCCACACTACAGCAGCCACACTGCATCAGCCACACTGCAGCAGCCACACTGCAGCAGCCACACTACAGCAGCCACACTGCAGCAGCCACACTACAGCAGCCACACTACAGCAGCCACACTGCAGCAGCCACACTACAGCAGCCACACTGCATCAGCCACACTACAGCAGCCACACTGCAGCAGCCACACTA
Source organism: Odontesthes bonariensis (assembly GCF_027942865.1). NCBI lineage: Eukaryota > Metazoa > Chordata > Actinopteri > Atheriniformes > Atherinopsidae > Odontesthes > Odontesthes bonariensis. The sequence goes on from NC_134510.1 coordinate 38,371,309, forward strand.
CAGCAGCCACACTGCAGCAGCCACACTACAGCAGCCACACTACAGCAGCCACACTGCATCAGCCACACTGCAGCAGCCACACTGCAGCAGCCACACTGCAGCAGCCACACTGCAGCAGCCACACTGCAGCAGCCACACTACAGCAGCCACACTACAGCAGCCACACTACAGCAGCCACACTACAGCAGCCACACTGCAGCAGCCACACTACAGCAGCCACACTGCAGCAGCCACACTACAGCAGCCACACTGCATCAGCCACACTGCAGCAGCCACACTGCAGCAGCCACTCTGCAGCAGCCACACTACAGCAGCCACACTACAGCAGCCACACTACAGCAGCCACTCTGCAGCAGCCACACTACAGCAGCCACACTACAGCAGCCACACTGCAGCAGCCACTCTGCAGCAGCCACACTACAGCAGCCACACTGCAGCAGCCACACTGCAGCAGCCACACTGCAGCAGCCACACTGCAGCAGCCACACTACAGCAGCCACACTACTGCAGCCACACTACAGCAGCCACTCTGCAGCAGCCACACTACAGCAGCCACACTACAGCAGCCACTCTGCAGCAGCCACACTACAGCAGCCACTCTGCAGCAGCCACACTACAGCAGCCACACTACAGCAGCCACACTACAGCAGCCACACTACAGCAGCCACTCTGCAGCAGCCACACTACAGCAGCCACACTACAGCAGCCACTCTGCAGCAGCCACACTACAGCAGCCACACTACAGCAGCCACACTGCAGCAGCCACTCTGCAGCAGCCACACTACAGCAGCCACACTGCATCAGCCACACTACAGCAGCCACACTGCATCAGCCACACTGCAGCAGCCACACTGCAGCAGCCACACTGCAGCAGCCACATTACAGCAGCCACACTGCAGCAGCCACATTACAGCAGCCACACTACAGCAGCCACACTGCATCAGCCACACTGCAGCAGCCACATTAGAGCAGCCACACTACAGCAGCCACACTGCAGCAGCCACACTACAGCAGCCACACTACAGCAGCCACACTACAGCAGCCACACTGCAGCAGCCACACTACAGCAGCCACACTGCAGCAGCCACATTACAGCAGCCACACTGCAGCAGCCACATTACAGCAGCCACACTGCAGCAGCCACACTGCAGCAGCCACACTGCAGCAGCAACACTACAGCAGCCACACTGCAGCAGCCACATTACAGCAGCCACATTACAGCAGCCACACTGCAGCAGCCACATTACAGCAGCCACACTGCAGCAGCCACATTACAGCAGCCACACTACAGCAGCCACACTACAGCAGCCACACTGCAGCAGCCACACTGCAGCAGCCACATTACAGCAGCCACACTACAGCAGCCCCATTACAGCAGCCACACTGCAGCAGCCACACTACAGCAGCCACATTACAGCAGCCACACTGCATCAGCCACACTACAGCAGCCACACTGCAGCAGCCACACTGCAGCAGCCACATTACAGCAGCCACATTACAGCAGCCACATTACAGCAGCCACATTACATCAGCCACACTGCAGCAGCCACACTACAGCAGCCACATTACAGCAGCCACACTACAGCAGCCACATTACAGCAGCCACACTACAGCAGCCACACTACAGCAGCCACAATACAGCAGCCACACTACAGCAGCCACACTGCAGCAGCCACACTACAGCAGCCACACTACAGCAGCCACACTACAGCAGCCACACTACAGCAGCCACACTACAGCAGCCACACTACAGCAGCCACATTACAGCAGCCACATTACAGCAGCCACACTACAGCAGCCACACTACAGCAGCCCCACTACAGCAGCCACACTGCAGCAGCCACACTGCAGCAGCCACACTACAGCAGCCACATTACAGCAGCCACACTACAGCAGCCACACTACAGCAGCCACACTACAGCAGCCACACTACAGCAGCCAAACTGCAGCAGCCACACTACAGCAGCCACATTACAGCAGCCACACTACAGCAGCCACACTACAGCAGCCACATTACAGCAGCCACACTACAGCAGCCACATTACAGCAGCCACACTACAGCAGCCACACTGCAGCAGCCACACTACAGCAGCCACACTACAGCAGCCACATTACAGCAGCCATACTGCATTAGCCACACTACAGCAGCCACACTGCAGCAGCCACATTACAGCAGCCACATTACAGCAGCCACACTACAGCAGCCCCACTACAGCAGCCACACTGCAGCAGCCACACTGCAGCAGCCACACTACAGCAGCCACACTACAGCAGCCACACTACAGCAGCCACACTACAGCAGCCACACTACAGCAGCCACACTGCAGCAGCCACACTGCAGCAGCCACACTGCAGCAGCCACACTACAGCAGCCACACTGCAGCAGCCACACTGCAGCAGCCACACTACAGCAGCCACACTACAGCAGCCACACTGCAGCAGCCACACTGCAGCAGCCACACTACAGCAGCCACATTACAGCAGCCACACTACAGCAGCCACACTACAGCAGCCACATTACAGCAGCCACACTACAGCAGCCACACTACAGCAGCCACACTGCAGTAGCCACACTACAGCAGCCACACTACAGCAGCCACACTGCAGTAGCCACACTACAGCAGCCACACTACAGCAGCCACATTACAGCAGCCACACTACAGCAGCCACACTGCAGTAGCCACACTACAGCAGCCACACTGCAGTAGCCACACTACAGCAGCCACACTGCAGCAGCCACACTGCAGCAGCCACATTACAGCAGCCACACTACAGCAGCCACACTGCAGCAGCCACACTGCAGCAGCCACACTGCAGCAGCCACACTACAGCAGCCACACTGCAGCAGCCACACTACAGCAGCCACACTACAGCAGCCCCACTACAGCAGCCATACAGCCACATTACAGCAGCCACACTGCAGCAGCCACATTACAGCAGCCACACTACAGCAGCCACACTACAGCAGCCACACTACAGCAGCCACACTACAGCAGCCCCACTACAGCAGCCACACAGCCACATTACAGCAGCCACACTGCAGCAGCCACATTACAGCAGCCACACTACAGCAGCCACACTGCAGCAGCCACACTACAGCAGCCACACTACAGCAGCCACATTACAGCAGCCACACTACAGCAGCCACAATACAGCAGCCACACTCATCTCTGTATGATTAGTTACCAGCTGGGAAATCCAACTTCTTCTCAAGTTTTCTTTGGATCTATTTGTCCCTTTTCCTCTTCGGTGCATCTTCAGCCCTCCTATGAGGAGCTTTTTATCGTACAAACTAATAATCAAACATGTTTCCAAAGTGCCTGTGAGCAGTCAGCACCTTACCTGCAGTCAGATCCTCTCAGTTTGGAGGATCAGAGGGTTTCCTGATAGACAAGCTATAAGAAGAGTTGGTGAGGTCGTGCACAGCTCTGTGCTCGTGGAGCGGAACAGTGAGAACAGGTTTCTAACCACAGATTCTGTCCTTTGTGCTCGTATTGCGTGCTTGGGATCTGGTTTTCCTGTGCAGCCTTTAAAGCTAATCAAACACCGCAGTCAACAGATGGGGTTCGTACCTTCGGTCCTTTGATCCCTGCACAGCCCTGGATGCCCTGAAGTCCACTCGGTCCCGGCGACCCACGCTCCCCCTGCGAGAACCAAACACAGTGACACGGTAACGCTTCCAGCTGAGGGTTCAGACAGCAAACAGGCTCTGAAGCTACACATTTACTAAGGTTTCAAACAGGCTCTGTTTAGACATCCTGCCAACAGCTTTTTTCAAAAGGGTCTCAAAGATTTTGGAGTCAGACCTGTTACTGATGGTGAATAGGGATGGGAATCGAGAACTGGTTCTTGTTGAGAACCGGTTCGCAGTGTTTCAATTCCTTGGAATCGTTTGGCGATTTTGCAAACGATTCCCTTATCGATTCCAGTGGGCGCGAATGACGTCACCACGCAGCGTTGCGTGGCGAGTCCAGCGCAGCCAGCAGCCAACAGTAAACATGGCGCCCAAGCGGTACAAACGCTCGAAAGTTTGGTTACACATCCCTAAAAAAGACGACAACAGGACAACTTGCAAAGTGAATATTTCACCAAAGGGAGGAAATACTACCAACATGCAATAACTATGAATGAATGTCGCGTTTTCGATCCGCTCCGGACTAACGTCGGTGAATCTGAACCCAGCAACGTTAGAAACGTTAGCATGTCCTCGGCTAACACTGCAGGTAACTAACTAACAAACACTGCCTGTCATGTTAGCGCCATTTGCCTGATTGTAAAAGCTGCTGTTAGTAACGGTTAAGGTTAAATGAATGCCTTCTCAGGCATTACATTTAGATGAAATCATGAGAGACAGAGCCTGACTGGCTCAGAGCCAGAGGCTGGTGGTACTACCCCCAGTTCACCTCTACCTCCAGCTTCTCCTTTCACCAGAGCAGGAAGAGTTAAATTACCCAGGCCAGGATAGACCAATGTGGACCTCACCGTTGTTGGGTTTGTGACGTCACGACTCGTGTGACTTCTAAACTAAACAAAGTTGATGCCAATCGACCGGTTTGTTGTCCTTTTTCTCCAAATGAGAATCGATAAGGGAACCGACAAAGAAGCGAATCGTTAAGCAGAATCGAAAATGGAATTGGAATCGTAAAAATCTTATCAACTCCCACCCCTAATGGTGAACTTGTCTTTAATGTCGGGTGTGTTTTCTTGGTCAAGGAATCCAATGGAAAACATAGGATTGGCATGTTAAATTGAGTTTTTAGGTTGTTTAGAGGCCAAGGTAGCTGAAATTCTGTATTATATGGCGCCCATTTACAGGTTCAAGTGGCAACATTGGTTTTTGGAATCCCCAAAGTCTGCAGATTCCAAAAATGTATAGGTCAACAAATCCCCAAAAAATTCCCACAAAAGTACAGTTTTGTACACAGTGAACCTGACTAAAATAAAGTTGTCTTGCCTTGTTACTTCACATTTACTAAGGTTTCAGACAGACTGTTACTTCACATTCGCAGTCGTTTTGGAGGTAAATGAGCAATGAACTGTTAAGAGGGGACACGCTCTCCATCTCCAGTTGTTTAAACACATGTCAGAGGGGATTAGTGTCCAGCTGTGAGAGCTTTTAACTCCTCCCACCTCCATCTCATCCTGACCAAATCTGGTATGAAACGTCTCTCTGATGATAAACTTTCTGAAGAGTCACTTACATCGGCCCCCTGCTCGCCCGGAAAGCCCCGCGGACCCATCAATCCAGTCGAACCCTGTTTACGGGAGCACAAACAAGTCAGCACAGAAATGTTCGACAGGCCAAAGTGAGCTGAGGAAGTCCTCCCTCTGCTCCTCACAACTTATTCTAACATTTTGAAAAGCGTCACCTTCATCCCTCGGGTGCCAGGCGGACCCCGGACGCCCTCGTGCCCCGAACATCTGCACATGACCTTGCAGCACACCCGATCTGCCACGGTGCTCTGCAGAAAGAAACATTTAGGGCTTCATTTGATGCTTTCCAGGTCAGAGGAGCAGACAGAAATATTTTCTTTGTGCACAAACCAGATTTTCTGTCCAAACCAGCTTAATCTGCGTGTAAATCTTTCCCCCTGAGGTGTTGGGCCCCACAGCACCGACACTTAAACTGTTGAACGCTGATATGTAGCCGTTCCTCTTTGGGCAGTAATCATCACAAACTGGGTTTAAGTTTTATTAATTACTTAGTTTTATTTTTCATTTTCTTACTTACGTTGGATGCTTATTTCTTTCTTTTTTTAAACATATTTTTATTTGTTTTTCATGTTAATATAACAACATCCAAAACAAAAAACAAAAATGAAATGATTAAAAAAGATACATTAAAGCGCAGTAATTAGTCAGCAAATTACTGTGCAATGAATATGAAATAATCAAAATTATAAAAATAAATAAGTAAATAAACTAGGGCTGGGCAACGATTAAACGTTTCTTTTGTTTCTGTTTGTGTTCTGGGAGCACATTATTGTACATGCGCACATTTTTTATTTTCCTAACCTATGTTGGATGCTTATTTCTTTTTTTTTTTTAAACAAATTTATTGGTTTTTCATGTTGATATAATAACATCCAACAATTTAAACATCCAAAACAAAAAACTAAAATTAAATGATTAAAAAAGATGCATTTAAGCGCAGTAATTAGTCAGCAAATTACTGTGCAATGAATATGAAATAATTAAAATAATCAAAATAATCAAAATAAATAAGTAAATAAATTAGGGCTGGGCAGCGATTAAAATGTTTAATCTAATTAATCACATGATTTCCCTGATTAAAAAATAATAATAATGCACAATAAAATATTTAGTGGTGTTAAATAATTAGTTAACACGATAATAACACGATAATAACACGATAATAACACGATAATAACGAGTTAACGTGCCCAGCCCTATTAAAAACACAAAAGGGATTAAACTCATGTCAGAAATCTTTTGGCTTCCGACTCTGAACCTTTAACATTTAAAGGAAAAACATTTCTACATTATTATTTATGGAACATTGGGCCTCATGCAACAACGTACGCACAGATTTGTTTTTAAGTCGTGTGTACGAGTGATTTAACAGAATTTGCGCATTCACCAATTTTTTTGTATTTTACGTTTTCTTTCAGGTACAAACAGAATTTACAGTGATCCAGACCTGTCGTAGGAGCTTCGTAAAATAGTCCGCTGTTATTCAAATCAAGTTTGCTCGACTAATGGATTGTATATTTAATTACTTTGAAGAAAACATAAATAAATATACATTATAACCCATAATTATGCTGACATTATTATGTTTGAATTAAATTGTGCACTAATTGAAGGTTAATTTGAATCTGTAACGGGAAGCTCAGCGGCTGACTTGCTACTTTTGGATGCCTTAGTGCGTCAGGCTCTTGGAAGAGACCGTGTGGAGACAGACGAATGGCTGACATCGCGATTAAGATCACAAAGGACTGTGCTGCTGCAAATATGCAGCTTGCTGGAGCCACAACTCCAGAGAGAAACACGCCGATCAAACCCAATTCCACCACACGCCCAGGTCCTCACCACCCTTGGATTTTTGGCCACAGGAACCTTTCAGAGGGAGATTGGAGACAGATCGGGGGTGTCCCAGTCCTCTGTGAGCCGTGCGCTCCCCTTGGTCATCAAAGCTCTCATCAGTTTATCCCCCATGGTGCATCAGATTCCCATACACCGCTGTCCAACAAGTACACATTAAGAGGGACTTTCATCCCGTGGCTGGACTGCCAATCATAATTGGAGCACGAGACACATAGACGCGGGCGGCTGTAGCTCAGGAGGAAGAGCAGTCACCCACCAATCGGAAGGTCGGTGGTTCGACTCCGGCTTCCATGGGCTACATGTCGAAGTGTCCTTGGGCCAGACACTGAACCCCACGTTGCCTACCGATAAATCCGTCGGTGAATGAATGTTTGTGTGAATGATTATAAAGCACGTAGTGTGTATAGATGTGGACGTGCTGTATGAGTGTGTGCGATTGGGTGAATGTGGCATGTAGTGTTAGAAGCGCTTTGAGTGGGCAGCTAGACTAGAAAAGCGCTATACAAGTACAGTCCATTTACCATATACGCATGAAAGCAGCCGTGCTGTTGTGGAGCGCACTGAGCTGAAGGCCAGGTGGGGGTGTCTCCATACCTCCATGAACGAAGGTCTCCACCTGAACCAGCCCAGGCAGACCAGAAGGTGCCAGAAGACCCCCCTCATGGACCCCCCATCAAAGAGCCATCATGATGAGGCAACAGCTGATTGCACGGCTTTAGTTGCAGTCATCGAGCGCCTGCCCATGGCGAGACGTTTTTTTTAAGCCATTTTCATATCAAACCATTTATTTTTTTTATTTCGGTGACATGGTATTAACAGCACTCGTAATAACTTCCCATTTCTTCGCTTTAGCAGGTCCCGTAATTCCACAGCTGACACTGATTAAAAATGACAGATTTTCCTTTTTGGATCTCTGGAAGCAGAACTTCAGTCTCAGAGCCCCTAAAGTTGTTCTTTTTGGATCTCTGGAAGCAGAACTTCAGTCTCAGAGCCACTAAAGTTGTTCTTTCTGGATCTCTGGAAGCAGAACTTCAGTCTCAGAGCCCCTAAAGTTGTTCTTTTTGGATCTCTGGAAGCAGAACTTCAGTCTCAGAGCCACTAAAGTTGTTCTTTTTGGATCTCTGAAAGCAGAACTTCAGTCTCAGAGCCCCTAAAGTTGTTCTTTCTGGATCTCTGAAAGCAGAACTTCAGTCTCAGAGCTCCTAAAGTTGTTCTTTCTGGATCTCTGAAAGCAGAACTTCAGTCTCAGAGCCCCTAAAGTTGTTCTTTCTGGATCTCTGGAAGCAGAACTTCAGTCTCAGAGCCACTAAAGTTGTTCTTTCTGGATCTCTGGAAGCAGAACTTCAGTCTCAGAGCCACTAAAGTTGTTCTTTCTGGATCTCTGGAAGCAGAACTTCAGTCTCAGGGCCCCTAAAGTTGTTCTTTCTGGATCTCTGAAAGCAGAACTTCAGTCTCAGGGCCCCTAAAGTTGTTCTTTCTGGATCTCTGAAAGCAGAACTTCAGTCTCAGAGCCACTAAAGTTGTTCTTTCTGGATCTCTGAAAGCAGAACTTCAGTCTCAGAGCCACTAAAGTTGTTCTTTCTGGATCTCTGGAAGCAGAACTTCAGTCTCAGAGCCCCTAAAGTTGTTCTTTTTGGATCTCTGGAAGCAGAACTTCAGTCTCAGAGCCCCTAAAGTTGTTCTTTTTGGATCTCTGGAAGCAGAACTTCAGTCTCAGAGCACCTAAAGTTGTTCTTTCTGGATCTCTGAAAGCAGAACTTCAGTCTCAGAGCCCCTAAAGTTGTTCTTTCTGGATCTCTGAAAGCAGAACTTCAGTCTCAGAGCCCCTAAAGTTGTTCTTTCTGGATCTCTGGAAGCAGAACTTCAGTCTCAGAGCCACTAAAGTTGTTCTTTTTGGATCTCTGAAAGCAGAACTTCAGTCTCAGAGCCCCTAAAGTTGTTCTTTCTGGATCTCTGGAAGCAGAACTTCAGTCTCAGAGCCACTAAAGTTGTTCTTTCTGGATCTCTGAAAGCAGAACTTCAGTCTCAGAGCCCCTAAAGTTGTTCTTTCTGGATCTCTGGAAGCAGAACTTCAGTCTCAGAGCCCCTAAAGTTGTTCTTTTTGGATCTCTGGAAGCAGAACTTCAGTCTCAGAGCCCCTAAAGTTGTTCTTTTTGGATCTCTGGAAGCAGAACTTCAGTCTCAGAGCACCTAAAGTTGTTCTTTCTGGATCTCTGGAAGCAGAACTTCAGTCTCAGAGCCCCTAAAGTTGTTCTTTCTGGATCTCTGGAAGCAGAACTTCAGTCTCAGAGCCACTAAAGTTGTTCTTTTTGGATCTCTGAAAGCAGAACTTCAGTCTCAGAGCCCCTAAAGTTGTTCTTTCTGGATCTCTGGAAGCAGAACTTCAGTCTCAGAGCCACTAAAGTTGTTCTTTTTGGATCTCTGAAAGCAGAACTTCAGTCTCAGAGCCACTAAAGTTGCTCTTTCTGGATCTCTGGAAGCAGAACTTCAGTCTCAGAGCCACTAAAGTTGTTCTTTTTGCGCCTTGATGCCATTCTCATGACTCAACACTTCCTGGCACAGGAGACAGGAAGCACAGCCTTATATGGTATCATTTAGGGCGTGGAGTATGCAGATCTACTATCCTCGTGCACGTGCACTTAGATACGCACAGGTGGGATTCATCATTTCCGCAGGTCGTTTACACACTTTTTCCAATGTTAAGAGCGCTTGTTGAATCTGACGTGACGTGTTCGTACGAGACCTTCTTACGAAAAAATTAAGAGAAATTTAGAATTGAAAATACGAAAATGTTCTCGCATGAGGCCCAATGAGAGGATAAAAAGCTCAACGGGCTCATATCGGGTCTCATTCCTACTGATTAATGTTACATATCTGATCTGGACCAGTTCGACAGCCAACTCTGAATCACTGCGGTGTTGGGCTTAAGCCAACAGCAAATGCTGAGAGCTGTTTTACAGATCGTTTCATGTTGGAGCTCAGCAGCTGGCTTCGTTTGACAGTTAATGGAGGAGACCTGCCTCCACTACGAAGTGTTCTCTGTTCCACCGTGGCTCCAGCTCTGACTAACTCAGCAGTGAGATTACGTATTCCAACTGAACGGGAAACATCTTTGTGCCGCATTGTCCTGCTGATGGTTGTACTTTAAGCACTGGCTTTAACCCTAATCCCTGATGGGGGACATTTTTCTCCACTCTGGATGTACTTTCTCATCTAATTTCACACTGTAGGTAGTGATACTCATCATATTTGGTCCAGTTGTGCATTTTTTACTATTTTTTCGAATTTCAAACACACATCATATACGATGCAATTTTTTATTGTGTAGAAAAAAAACTCCTTAATTTCTGAAAAGGGACATTTTTGTCCCCTTTTAAAACGACCTAAAAACATCATATATTAATATTTTTTTCCACTTTTTTTCATAAATTTTTCTTCCACTTCAGTTCTGATCATAACCACCAAGTTTTCAATTATTTAAAAAAAATGAACCCTTTAGATGCCAATTTGAACTTTTAAGCCCAAATTTGAAGCCTTTAGGTGCAGTGGAATTATTGAGTAGGGATAATTATGGTCTGGGATATGTCAATGATCAGCAACTACATTGATTTTTAGGGATTTTTCATTTTTTTGTTATACCTGATTTAAAAAAAAAAACTCCTTAATTTCTGAAAAGGGACATTTTTGTCCCCTTCTAAAATGATCCCCAAAATACCATATGTTAATATTTTTTCTACTTTTTTCATAAATCTTTTCTTCCACTTCATTTCTGATCATAACCAGCAAGTTTCAGTTATTTAAAAAAAATTAACTCATTAAATACCAGTTTATATGAGGTAAACACCAATTTCTGTTAAAAGAAACACACACAAAAACTGCTGTATTTTCAATATATGCAATGCAAAGTGAAATATTCTATGGGGGATTATTAGGTCTGGGATATGTCATTGATGAGCTACAACATCAGTTTTTACAGCTTTTTAGTTTTTCTGCTGTGGCAGATTACAGAAACGGCTCCCATAGACATCCATTATAATGACTACATTCAACGTAATTGTCAACTGAATAACATGGATTTGTCTTTTCTCAGGCTTCATGGAGCCTTAACCGACCGACCGAAGCTGATTTTTTACTTCAGCGGAAAAACACGAACCACTCACGATCTGTTGGAGGAGGGCCGCGCCCAAGCCCTGCATCCTGATGCTGAAGGGATGCTGGTAGGTGAATCCTCGGCCGAACTCCACCATCTGCAGCTGGTAGGGGTCGGCCCGTCCCAGAGCCACCGTCAGCAGAGCGCTGACCCCTGCAGTCGGTGCAAGATAAACTGATATTTACTGCATGTTTCAGGCTTTATTTCCAGGGTCATCTCTAAACAGGATGTGCAAAGTGTGACTGATAGCCAGAGGAAACCTAAACAAACTTAGCCGAGGCGTGGCAACATGTAGAGGCTGAAAAAACAGGCTGTTATATTCAAGAAGATTGGACGGGAGACAAGTTTCAGTGCAATCTGTTGGTTTCCTTAGCTAAGAAACTGTTTTTGAATTGGCTCTAAATGAACGAATTGGATTATTTTATGAATAATTATGATTACAATTAATTGAATTCCAATTGGCTCGAATTGGACTTTATTATCTGCACTGAAAACAACAACTCATACGATTTACTTAAAAAACCCTTTGTAAGTATTTTTTATGATTTAAGTAACATTAAATGCTGCAATATCAAGTAAATTTTACTCACCATAAAACAGTTTTGAAGATATTAAGTAACATTTACTTAATTACATCTAAGTCTTAAGTTGTATTTATTTAAACAAATGAAGTAAAGTCTACTTGTTTTTCATAAGCAGGAACATCATTTTACTCAAAATTTTAAGTACATTTTATATATCTGTAGTATTTGCTGTTATGAAGTAACTTAGTAGATTATAATGATACACTTTCAGAGTAAAGTTTATGTAATATTTCTATGTTTATGTACATACAACTATTAAACATTTATATTGTATGAGGAAACCTGAGTAAAACTTACTCTTCCCCCATAATTCATGTATTAATAAAATGTTTAATTTTACTTAAGAAGCTCGAGTTCTTACTGAATCTTAAAAATACAAGTTACTCTAATAGAGTTTTCTTCACCAAAAAGTCATTTTTTTCAGTGTGGGAGCATATTATTCTACATGTGCACATTTTCTTATTTTCTAAACTACGTTGGATGCTTATTTCTTTTTTTTTAAACATATCTTTATTGGTTTTTCATGTTAATATAAAAGCATCCAATAATTTAAACATCCTAAACAAAAAACAAATATAAATGATTGAAAAATTAAAGTGCAGTAATCAGTCAGCAAATTACTGTGCAATGAATATGAAATAATGAAAATAATAAAAATAAATCAGTAAATAAATCAGGGCTGGGCAGCGATTAAAATGTTTAATCTAATTAATCACATGATTTCCCTGATTAATCACGATTAATCGCATTTGTACGCAGAATCCAAAAATGAATCCAAAAGTAGTGTATAGCTTTTAGCATTTAGTTTTATTTTAAATGTGCTGCCATATGAATGAAAGTGCCATAACATTTGTTGTGCAAACACACTTTTAACATCAGCATCTTTCTGTAGTTTTTATGTAGAAGCCTCGCTCCACTGTCTGTTTCCTTGAATGACTTGCTGCTATCAGTTGTGTGTTTTGCCTTTAAGTGATATTTTTCACACTTTTTCAGTGTAAGTGCCTTTAGATGACATCTGTTGTATTTGCTATATAAATAAAAAAATAATTGAATTGAATGAAATGAAGAAGAATGTATTTTCAGGGAAGTAGGAGGCGGAAAGGCTGTGCAGAGCTTTCTGAGGAAGAGGGGGGAACTTCAGAGCTCATCCTTCTCTTCAGAAATGAATAAACTCAGAAATCGTTTGTTTCACCGGAGTTCAGCAGAAGCTCTGATTCCTGCTCCAGAGTCATCACGTCCTCGTCGAGTCCATCCGAGAAGATCAGCAGCACCTGATGGGAAAGGTTAGATAAAGCTGTTTTAACATCCTGTTTACTCCCTTTGTCCTACGGCTCAGAAAGGAGCCGCCCTACCAAAGCCCCAAAATAAAGCAACTATAAATACATTAAATAAATCTATTCTGTATGATGACACCACCTGTTATTTATCTATTCAACTCAACTCAATACATGTTTTATCATGTAGTTTTTGTTACACAATACAATCACCAGTTTTCAGGATTACACTTTTTCTTTTTTTTTTGGTCAGTCGGACCAACAGATTTCATTTTTCTCAGTTTTCTTTTACATAATAAAGGTTTATTATTGCTATTATATAAATGTGAAGTAATTACTTCTGAATTAATTATACTGAAAAGGGAAAAGGAAAGACAAGGAAAGGAAAGGAAAGGAAAGGAAAGGAAAGGAAAGGAAAGGAAAGGAAAGGAAAGGAAAGGAAAGACAAGGAAAGGAAAGGAAAGGAAAGGAAAGGAAAGGAAAGGAAAGGAAAGGAAAGGAAAGGAAAGACAAGGAAAGGAAAGGAAAGGAAAGGAAAGGAAAGGAAAGCAAATACAAGGAAAGGAAAGGAAAGGAAAGGAAAGGAAAGGAAAGGAAAGGAAAGACAAGGAAAGGAATGGAAAGGAAAGGAAAGGAAAGACAAGGAAAGGAATGGAAAGGAAAGGAAAGACAAGGAAAGGAATGGAAAGGAAAGCAAATACAAGGAAAGGAAAGGAAAGGAAAGGAAAGACAAGGAAAGGAAAGGAAAGGAAAGCAAATACAAGGAAAGGAAAGGAAAGGAAAGACAAGGAAAGGAAAGGAAAGGAAAGGAAAGGAAAGGAAAGGAAAGGAAAGGAAAGGAAAGGAAAGGAAAGGAAAGGAAAGACAAGGAAAGGAAAGGAAAGGAAAGACAAGGAAAGGAAAGGAAAGGAAAGGAAAGGAAAGGAAAGGAAAGAAAAGGAAAGGAAAGACAAGGAAAGGAAAGGAAAGGAAAGACAAGGAAAGGAAAGGAAAGGAAAGGAAAGGAAAGGAAAGACAAGGAATGATGGGGTCTCTTTAGGAAAAGTCATAACATTTCAAGTTGGAAAAAGATAGTTTAAGATATTTTTTCTACAGATAAACATGGTGGTGGCTCACTTTTGACCTGCAAGACAACAGGAAGGGTTAAACAAGACAACAGGAAGGGTTAAATTGTGGTTTCATGTGGATGAAAACTGAAGGCCGGTGCACAGTAATTTGCATCCTCAGACACAGGAACCCGTCTCACCTTCACCCTGGCTGTGGATTTTGCTCTGAACTGCTCCTTGAAGAAGCCGAGCGTGGCAGAGTTGAAGAACGTGGGCTGAGACCACGGCCAGGTCAAAACCTTTTTCACCACGTCCTCGCTGTAGGCCACAAAGTTCGTGTCGTACAGGGCGCGTCCGTCGGCGCCGACTGCGAAGAAGGAGATGTTGGTCTGGATGGGGGTGCTGGTGCAGCAGAGGTCCTCCACCTTAGAGACGTAGCGGGCGATCTCGTCCAGGCGCGCCACCTGTTTGATGAGCAACTCCCCCGGGGCTCGGACTTCAGAAACATCGAATCCTATGGCGATGTCGATGCTGCAGTCTGCAGGAGAGGGAGCACTTCTTTACTCTATCAGTCCCAGACAGATACGTCTATAAAACACCTCAATAAAGCTCAATAAAATGGGTTGAACCTGACATGGTCTGCCATACTTTTTATTTGTGTTCACTTTGACCCTAAGAAGCAATAATCAGAGGGTCTGCTCTGCCGGAAACATCGAGAAAAAAAATTGTGGCCATTTTAGTGCATGTACCCTTCATTTTTTGACAAAAAATTACATTACATTAAAAAATTACAAAATCATTTTTTGGAAAATTACAATTTTAGTTCAAAGGCCTCGTTCAATTCAATTCAATTCATTTTTATTTATATAGCGCCAAATACAACAAATGTCATCTCAAGGCACTTAGATAATAAAGTCCAATTCAAGCCAATTGGAATTCAATTAATTGTAATCATAATTATTCATAAAATAATCCAATTCGTTCATATAGAGCCAATTCAAAAACAGTTTCCTAGCTAAGAAAACCAACAGATTGCACTGAAAACTTTTTGTTTTTCGGTCCAATCTCCCGGCCTGAGCGGCGTGCCTGAGGCGACTGTGGAGAGAAACGACTCCCTTTTAACAGGAAGAAACCTCTGGCAGAACCAGACTCAGGAAGGGTGGCCATCCGCCTCCACCAGCTGGGGTTTGAGAAGTCAGAAGGGGGGGGGGTCATAATTTGGGGGAATAATTGATTGCCAATGAAGTAAAGATGAAAATATTGGAAAAAAGTGAAAAAACGCCTGATTTCTTTGCATTAAATTGAGTCAAAATCATGTAGACATGTATTTTAAGAGTTATAATTTAATTGGATGTTGTCTCCACATGTGTTCCGTGCATCTGGAACGCATTTATTGACCGAACCCACTGAGGATTGGTGGAAAATTGTAATTTTCCAACATTTTCTATCAAAAAATGAAGGGTACATACACTAATTTTTTTTCGCGATGTTTCCGGCAGAGCAGACCCTCTGATTATTGCTTCTTAGGGTCAAAGTGAACACAAATAAAAAGTATGGCAGACCATGTCAGGTTATTACCACCTACCTGAGGTCTTATCGGAGGGCGTTTTACAGATGGCTTCAGACACCTTCGTTTTGATATTTCCCAAGTTGTTGAAGTTCCGAACGGTGAAGAGTTTCTCCGGGTCGCCGGTGATCTGCAGGAGCTGCAGGTCGTACACATCTCCAATCGCTATGACTAATATCTCAATCCCAATGTTCCTGAGTTCCTCAGCATCGAGGTCCACGTCATCGTGGGAATCGCCATCTGTGACCAGCACCAGCGTCTTTGGGACGTCCGTGCGGCCGCCCCGCGAAGCCTTAAAATAAGCCATAACAAAGCGCAGGGCTTCCCCGATGTACGTGTCTCCCCCGCGGTATTCCAGGTTGAGGACGTGTTTGACCATGTCTTGGCTTTGGCTGTACGTGTCGAGGTAAAACTCGTGCTGAGGGTCGTCGCTGAACTGCACGAGTCCGACGCGCACAAAGTCCTTACCGACGTCAAAATTATTGATGACCTCTGCGGTAAAGTTCAGCACGAGCTTGTGCTCGTCCGGGTTGATGCTGCTGGAGTAGTCGAGCATGAAGACCACGTCCGACTTGTCACAGGCTGCCGAAGAAAAGCAGAGAACACGTTACCAACAGCTGATAAAGATTCACTGCGTCTAACTCTTTGTGCGTTCTTAACATTGTGTTTACTCCCCTTTGTCCTACCAAAGCCCCAAAATAAAGCAACTTAATTGAATTTTAAATCCAAAATCTATTTTTGTATGATGAAACCACCTGTTATTTATCTATTCAACTCAATTCAATACATTTTTTATCATGTATTTTTTGTTACACAATACAAAAAGACAATCACCAGTTTTCAGGATTACACTTTTTTTTTTTTTTTGGTCAGTTGGACCAACAGTTTTCTTGTTTTCTCAGTTTTCTTTTACATAATAAAGGTTTATTATTGCTATTATATGAATGTGAAGTAATTACTTCTGAATTAATTATATTGAAAGGGCAAAAAAACAGTCAACTTTTTTCTGGTGTTTAAATGTTTTTATAATTCACGGGTCAAAAATGACCCATAAGACAATCTTTGTACCCTAGTGGTGTACAGCCCACATGGAAACATAAACAAAAATAAAGTGTGACTTTTTCTAATTATGGGGTCCCTAAGGTATTTTTTCTACAGCTAAACATGGTGGTGGCTCACTTTGGACCCGTAGGACAACAGGAGGGTTAAAACTAGGGCTGGGCAACGATTAAACGATTCTGTCGTTTCTGTTTGTGTTCTGGGAGGACATTATTGTATATGCGCACATTTTTTATTTTTTATTTTTATTTTGGACCCTCACCTTGTTTAGTAGTGTTGCAGATGAGAGACGACATATTCTTGTACAGAGTCTCCAGCTCCTTGAAATTATCTACAAAGAAAACTTTGGACTTGTCTCCACCGGCCATAGTCTCCAGCTGCTCCCTGATGGCGTCCTTCACTCCGATGCTGATGACGGAAACGCCGTCCTTCCGCAGAGCGTCGGACGTCTCCTTCAGCTTGTGATGGTCAGTGGCATCCCCGTCTGTAATGACCATGAGGACCTGGGGCACCTTGAGCTTTTTCCGGCCCCCGTGTTCCTCGTGAAAGAACCGTAAGGAGTATTTCAAAGCTGCGCCCGTGTAGGTGTTGCCGGTTGGCAGCACCAAATCGTTCACTGCCTGAAGAACCTGTCCTCTGGACCCAAAGGCGTTCAGTTCAAACTTGGCCTCGGCCGAGTCTGAGTAGAGGATGACCCCGATGCGAGTCTCGCTCTGGCCCACCGTGGTCAGGTTCACGATTGAGTTCATAAATGTCTGCATGCTTCTGAACTGGTCCAGACTTATGCTTGTGGAACCGTCCACCAGGAACATAATATCAGCTTTTTCCGTCTTCTTGCAATCTGTCAGCAGAGAAAATAAAGAACTGATCAGCACTCATGACAAGAAGAAGTGTTTTAGAAATTATTCTGTACCGTTGGCCAATCAGAACCCAATGTTGGCCAGTCAAACCCGTTGAACCCAATGTACCGTTGGCCAGTCAAACCCGTTGAACCCAATGTACCATTGGCCAGTCAAACCCGTTGAACGCAATGTACTGTTGGCCAGTCAAACCCGTTGAACCCAATGTACCGTTGGCCAGTCAAACCCGTTGAACGCAATGTACCGTTGGCCAGTCAAACCCGTTGAACCCAATGTATCGTTGGCCAGTCAAACCCCTTGAACCCAATGTACAGTTGGCCAGTCAAATCCGTTGAACCCAATGTACTGTTGGCCAGTCAAACCCGTTGAACGCAATGTACCGTTGGCCAGTCAAACCCGTTGAACCCAATGTACCGTTGGCCAGTCAAACCCATTGAACCTAATGTACCGTTGGCCAGTCAAACCCCTTGAACTCAATGTACCGTTGGCCAGTCAAACCCCTTGAACCCAATGTCTGAGTAATGTCGGGTGCTACTCTCACCTCTTTGTGGATCACAAAACTTTAAGGCCAGCTTGCTGTCCAGCTCTTCCAGGGAGTCGAAGTTTTTCCGATTGAACACGTGGTCTGACGAACCACTGATGTCCAGCAGCTGCTTGGAGTTGGCATCCAGCACTCCAACTGTGTATATCGTCACTCCTTTGGCCCTCAGAGCTTGAGCTGGACCCCGGACCTCGTCTTTCGCACTGCCGGCAGTTATCATCACCAGAATCTGCGACACACCCGGGCGCCCTCCTCTGGATGCACCAAAGTAGTCGGACACCTCTGAGATGGCTTTCCCCGGGTGGACGCCTGCTTTCACATGCCCCATTTGATCGATCTTTCTCATTATTTCTTCCTTGCTGTGGTATTCGTTGAGGTCAAACTCCAGCTTAGGATTGGTGCTGAACTGCATGACACCGATGTGCACCCCGTCAGGCCCAATCAGGGACTTGCTGATGACGGATTTTATGAAATGCTTCATTTTCTTGAAGTCTTCGTCAGAGATGATCTCAGAGCTATCGGTTAAGAAGAAGATGTCACTGGGGACGTCTTTACAGACTGTGGGCACAGAGAGTGAAGCTGTTAGGGTTGCGTCTGGAGGAAGTGGACCGGTCCTGATTCTGTCTAACCGGTCCTAATTCTGTCAAACAGGAAGTGGACCCTAACCTAACCCTACCCTAACCCTACCCTAACCCCAACCCTACTCTAACTGTAACCCTAACCCTAACCTTACTCTAACCCTAACCTAACCCTAACCCTACTCTAACCGTAACCCTAACCCCAACCCTACTCTAACCCTAACCTAACCCCAACCCTACTCTAACCCTAACCTAACCCTAACCCTACTCTAACCCTAACCTAACCCCAACCCTACTCTAACCCTAACGTAACCCTAACCCCAACCCTACTCTAACCCTAACCTAACCCTAACCCTACTCTAACCCTAACCTAACCCCAACCCTACTCTAACCCTAACCTAACCCTAACCCTACTCTAACCCTAACCTAACCCCAACCCTACTCTAACCCTAACCTAACCCCAACCCTACTCTAACCCTAACCTAACCCCAACCCTACTCTAACCCCAACCTAACCCTAACCCTACTCTAACCCTAACCTAACCCTAACCCCAACCCTACTCTAGCCCTAACCTAACCCCAACCCTACTCTAACCCTAACCTAACCCCAACCCTACTCTAACCCTAACCTAACCCCAACCCTACTCTAACCCTAACCTAACCCCAACCCTACTCTAACCCTAACCTAACCCTAACCCTACTCTAACCCTAACCTAACCCTAACCCTACTCTAACCCTACCCCTAAACTGAAGTTTTGTAATGAAACATGTGGAAGCTTTACTCTGGCCCTCTGTTTACAGGATACTCTGAGCTTCCACTGTTCTTACCTTCTGGAGCACAGATCTCCGTGACGATGCCATTACTGATGGACTTCAAGGCATCAAAATTACTGACACTGAAAGTTCTCTTGGAATCGCCAGCAATTTCATTCAGCTGCGTCTTGTTGGATTCCTTCACTCCGATAGCGAAGATGGTGACACCCCGTGCCCTGAGTTTTTCTGCTGGATCTTTGACTTTATCCATGGACTCTCCATCGGTGATCACGACCAGGTACTCTGGGACCCGCCGAGCGGCCGCGGCCTCCTCAAACAAAGGCCCCATGAATGACAGCGCTAACCCCGTGTTGGTCCCACCTCCCAAGTGTCTCATCCTGTTCACAGCTATTTTCATGGTCTCAACATTTGAGTGCTTCTTCAGATCAAACTCAAGAGTAGCTGAAGTGGAGTATTTCACCAGCCCTATGCGAACATGATTCAGCCCGATTCGAAATGTATCAAGAAACTCAGTGATGAACATCTGCATGTCCTTGAAGTCCAGGTTACCAATGCTTCCAGAGTCATCGATGAGGAAGTAGATGTCCGCTTCGTCGGTTTGAACACATGCTGGAGAGAAAACAACAGTTAGTTCTTAGCTCAAATAAAGGGGCGGATAACGGGAATATGTAAAAGGTTTGACTCTTCTGGATGGATGGGGTGGGCAGGCTATTATCACCACCTCCAACCTGAACACTGAGGACTTCTGTTTTTTTCAGAACTAATTAAAAATCATTAAGCACTTTTTTAAATCATTTGAGCAAGATTTTAATATTCCTCAAAAAGATTTTTTTCAAATATCTTCAAAATTCATCATTTTATAGGGTCTCTTCTGAGGACAGGCAAGATTTGCCTGGGATTGTCCGAATTGGAAAACATAATAATTTTGGCTAAATCTCCTAAGAGACTAATTTCAAAGATTTATGTTTCACTTCTTTATTTTGATTCTTCAAGCTATGACTCTTTGAAGTTGAACGCGATCTGGAGGTGACGTTCAATCCTGTTGACTGGGACAGGATCTGTAGCGGGGTCTTCCCTAAATGTACCTCAATCTCCATACATGAACAGAACTTTGCATTTTTTTTAAGAACCTATTACACACCCGTTCGCCTCCAGAGAATGTTTCCTGGCACCTCTAACCTTTGCTATCAATGTAAAATACATTAAAATGCATCTTTGACGCAAATACCAAGTCTTTGTTGATAATTCTCATATTTCTGGCTAAAAAATGGATTTTGCTGTCAACTCCATGTGTTTAACACAGATTTCTGCTCTTATTCCTCTTGAGAAGTTGACTCTTGACCTTAACCATAAATCAGACAAGTTTTGGAGGATCTGGGAACCACTGAACTCCTTCTTACAGAAACTTTAACTGATCATCGGTCCTAAATCTGTCAAACATAGAAGTGGACCGGTCCTAATTCTGTCTAACCGGAAGGAAGTGGATTAGCTCTGGAGGACACACAATGCTGTGTGTGATATTCATCAGTCTAACAAAATAACTCTGATACTTTATGCATCTAAGAATTTACCAACAGTGGAAGCTAAGCCTGAGATATCTCAGAGTTTGGAGTCATCAAAGGTCAAACCTTCCTTGATGTCGACCCTGGTGTCGATGGCGTTGTCAATGATGTTACTGCACAGGCTTTTCTGCAGCTGCATCTGCAGGTGTCTCAGCTGGGTGAAGCTGTTCACATTGAACACGTGTCTCCCGGGGGGGTGGGACGCCATCTCCTCCAGCTCCGTTTGGTTGGCGTCTTTGATTCCTACAGCAAACACCGTGACGCCGGCCCGACGGAGAGAAAGTGCCGCTTCGCTCACGCTATCCTGGGATTTGCCATCCGTGATCACTACGGCGACCTTCTGGACATCCTCCCGGCTCCCTTGCTCCTTGACGAAGATGGTGTTCAGAGTGAAGTTCAGGGCGGCTCCGGTGTTGGTGCCACCGCGACGATAGGGCAGATAGTTGATGAACTGCAGGATTTCTGCTTTGTCCTTGAACGTGTTGAGGGAGGCCTGAACCGTGGGCTCGGTGTTGTAGGTGACGATGCCCACTCTGACTCTGGCCGAGCCCACTTCGAGGCTGCTGACCACCGACTGCAGGAAACTGCGCATCAGCTGGAAGTTGTCGGGTCCGATGCTTCCCGACTCGTCGACGACGAACACGACGTCTGCGACGTTGGCTCCTTTGCAATCTGTGAAAGAGGTAGAATCATTGAATGGGATCCATCTGCTTCTTTTTTTTTAACAATATGTTAAAAAGAACTGCAGTTTTATATTCTATATTTATAAATATAAAATATTTATATATTTATACATATATATATATATATATATATATTTATATATATATTTACACTTAAATATACTTATATGTATATATGTTTTTTTATATTTTAATATATTTCATATTTTTTTAACAATATGTTAAAAAAAAATCTCCATAACGCACAAACATTGCCACATTTCAAATCCAAACATAAAACTCACCTGTTTAAATTAGCCTATGCATTGTGATTACATTTGCACTGTTTTAATTAAGTTTATTTTATATCTATTTGTTATGTATTTTAAATTGTGTTTGTTTTTATCTAAGATGACGTTGAGTGCCTATAAAAGGCGCCTATAAATACAATTTATTATTATTATTATTATCATTGATATTTGAAATTTTATTCAAACAAAATTTGAATAAAATTTTTATTTTAACATTTGATCCTTTGTGCAGTCTCAACATTGTGTTTACTCCCCTTTGTCCTACCAAAGCCCCAAAATAAATCAACTTAATTGAATTTTAAATCCAAAATCTATTTTGTATGATGAAACCACCTGTTATTTATCTATTCAGCTCAATTCAATACATTTTTTATCATGTATTTTTTGTTACACAATACAAAAAGACAATCAGCAGTTTTCAGAATTACACTTTTTTTTGTTTTTGGTGAGTTTCTCACCTTCAGTAACTGTTTCCACTGGCGATGCCATCAACCTATTCTTCAACTGAGTCACTTTGAGGGAGGTGAATTCATATCCTGGGCTGGCAAAGCGCGACAGGGACTCCTGTGACAAGCTGGCACTGATGCCCGCAACAATCACTCCTGCTGCTTTAACGGCTCTGGCTGCCAAACCCACGGGGTCGTCCGAGTCTTGTCCTGTGACCACGTAGAGGTACTGCTGCGCACCCAGGTGTGCACGGCCCCCCGCGTCGGCAGAAAAAAGCTGAACGGCGTTCAGCAGAGCGCGGCTCAGGTTCTGCGGTTGGTTGGATCGGGTCTGCAGCTTGAAATTTCGAACAGCTTTCATGGTCAGACTTTTGGTTTCGTGAGTATTCAGATTAAATTCGACTTGGGTGTCCTGGCCGTACTGGGCCAAACCAAATCGGTAGGCGGACGGTCCGACGTCGGTCTGATTGACCAGTCTGTGGAGCTCGTTCCTGAAGAGGGAGAACTGTCGTGGGGGTAAGCCGCTGTCCACCAGGAAGAAAAAATCTGCGTACCTGTCTGCCAAAGCTGAAACAAGACAAAGAAAAGGTTATCCAGAGTCCAGACTAAACATGGAGAAGCAGCATTTAGCTGTTATGCTGCAAATAAGTGGAACAAACTGCCAGTGGAGATGAAACTTTCACCAAATGGAGACATTTTTAAATCCAGGTTAAAGACATTTCTGTTCTCATGTGTCTATGCATGAAATCTGCACGATATCTTTGAACTTATCTGGACTGTTGCTTGTTTTTAAATTCATTTTAATTATTTTATTTGTTTCTCTTTATATTCTTTTATGTATTTTAATGCTTCTTCCACTCCCTGCTGCAATGCTTTTATTTTATGTAAAGCACTTTGAATTGTTTGTACATGAAATGTGCTATATAAATAAATTTGATTTGATTTTGATTTGATCCATACTCTAAATGCTGCCGTCTCACCGGAATCAGGCAGCACGCATTGATCCAGGGTTCCCACACTTTCATTGATATATAACTGTTTTAAAATGATATTTTCAGCATTAAGAAGTGGAAAAGTGTTAATCTCACCTAAATGCAATGCTCAGAGCAGATGAATTAAGCATCTGACCTGCAGCCCATCGAGGCAGGTGGAAGTTCATAAAGAAATAAGTTTCTAAGTTTATCAGATCTCTGCCGGACAAGCATAGAATTACACCCACGGTGTCATCTGCAAAGCCTGAAACACTCTTCTTTATTCACCGTGCTTTAAAGAACATGTTCCCACACAGCTGTTCCAGATGTGTAGAAGGTGGACAAAGCCTCTGGGTCTGGCAGGTGAAGCTCATATTTCAGAGTTAAGCCTTTTCTAGCACAAAGGAGAAGCCTCTGTGAAGGTATATATAATAAATATAGAATATATAACCACGAAGGTCCAAATTCGCCTCTAGATGTTCGGACAGAAAAACTCATCTAAACTAATTAAGGATATTGGCATTAATTTAACGTAGTTGGCAGTCTGGCCACTGATGCTTTGAACTCGTGTGCATTTCAAAACTTCCCTTGATGCTAAATGTTTGGCTGCCGTGGTAACTCCAGGACGTTGGACCTTACCTTTCCTCTGCATCTCCATGGAGGTGCACACGGTGCTCAGCAGACTGTCCGTCAGACCCTGCAGAGTCTGGAAGCTGCCGGTGGTGTTGAGGAAGCGCTCCGGCGGGTGGTTGGCGATGCTCTCCAGCTGCTTCCGGTTGTATTCTCCCACCCCGATGCCAAACACCATGACTCCGTGCTGCCGGAGACGCCGGGCCGGAGCCTCCACGTCGTCGAAGGACTCTCCGTCCGTGAGGACCACGGCGACCTGAGGCACCCGCTCACCGGCCCTGCTCCCGGCCTCCTTGGTGAAGTAATGCTCGTGGATGAAATCCAAGGCTTTGCCGGTTTGAGTGCCGCCCGTACGGAAGGGAATCTGTTCGACGGCGTTCAGGAGGGATTTCCTGTCCGTGTGGTCCTTCAGCAGGAACTCCCGGTGAGGCTCGTCGCTGTACTGCGCCAGGCCGACCCGGACTCTGTCAGAGCCGACGTCCAGGTTCTTGATCAGGCTGCGGATGAAGGTTCGAATCTCCTGGAAGCCCTCGGTGGTGATGCTGGAGGAGCCGTCGACCAGGAAGACGATGTCCGCCACCGTGGCGCTTTGACACACTGGAGAAGAAAAGCAGACGAGAGGCAGCAACTTACGTCCCACATCAGTCACATCTGAGGCCTCAATATGGGGTCCTGTTTTATTCAGCCTACATGTTAATAACTTACCAAATGTCTGTAGAAATATAAAGATGCAACCATATGCTGACGACACTGTATTATACTGTCATGCAAATTCAATTCAGAATTCAGAAGCTGCTACACTTCTCTCAGGAGCCACGGTGCCAGTGTCCCATTGGCTCCAAAACTGTTGTTTACATTTGAATGAAACAATAAACAGTCTGTGTGTTTTACTCCCGGCAGCCAACAGCAACCATCAGTCATGGTGGATGCAGAGACACTTGATGTGGTTCAACACTTTAAGTAACTCGGGGTAATCTTTGATTCTAATCTTAATTTTAAGCAACACGTTAAAAAAGTCACAAATACAATTAAATCTAACTTATCAAATTTCAAACACACGAGACCCTTCCTGACTACGGAGTCAGTGATACTTCCTCATATTTCCTGCTGTTATACAACATGGTCACATACACCAGAGAGTACTTTAAAACCAATCAAGTCTCTCTTCAAGAGAACACTTAAAACTCTCGATGA
Source organism: Odontesthes bonariensis (assembly GCF_027942865.1). Taxonomy (NCBI): domain Eukaryota; kingdom Metazoa; phylum Chordata; class Actinopteri; order Atheriniformes; family Atherinopsidae; genus Odontesthes; species Odontesthes bonariensis. The sequence goes on from NC_134510.1 coordinate 38,396,585, forward strand.
AAAACCTAGACATTACCATTACTGTAAAATGATTAAAAAAGTATAAAATCTTGGACCTTGATAGCTATCAGTTGTTTCTGGATGTCTGTCTCATCTTTAAGTTTTCCAAAGGATTAGCCCCTCCACCATTACAGGATTTCAGAAAGACAAAATCCTCTGGAGTAAACACCAGGGCACAGACCAGAGGAGACCGAGATGTACAGTGGTGCAGGACTAAATTTGGTAAACAGAGCTGGAACATACTCGTGTTAGGGGACAACGGAAGAAATTTAGCAACTGTGCTAACTCCGGCATATTTACATGATTCTCTGCTGATATGTTGATTAATCTGCAGTGTCCTAATCAAATAAATAATAATAATAATAATGTACAAATGTTACAGGAGAGTAAAAGGTTCATTTAAAGGTTAGAAGGTTAAAGATAAATGTCTTTTGTTGGGGCTTAAATTGTGGAATCAGAATCAAGTTTACTGCCAAGTAGGTTTTTACCCTTAAAAGGAATTTGACTCGGTGTAGCTGATGCAGATAATATACAGTACAGACCAAAAGTTTGGACACACCTTCTCATTCAAAGAGTTTTCTTTATTTTCATGACTATGAAGATTGTAGATTCACACTTAAGGCATCAAAACTATGAATTAACACATGTGGAATTATATACTTAACAAAAAAGTGTGAAACAACTGAAAATATGTCTTATATTCTAGGTTCTTCAAAGTAGCCACCTTTTGCTGTGATTACTGCTTCGCACACTCTTGGCATTCTCTTGATGAGCTTCAACAGGTAGTCACCTGAAACGGTCTTCCAACAGTCTTGAAGGAGTTCCCAGAGATGCTTAGCACTTGTTGGCCCTTTTGCCTTCACTCTGCGGTCCAGCTCACCCCAAACCATCTGGATTAGGTTCAGGTCCGGTGACTGTGGAGGCCAGGTCATCTGACGCAGCAGCCCATCACTCTCCTGCTTGGCCAAACAGCCCTTACACAGCCTGGAGGTGTGTTTGGGGTCATTGTCCTGTTGGAAAATAAATGATGGTCCAACTAAACGCAAACCGGATGGAATAGCATGCCGCTGCAAGATGCCGTGGTAGCCATGCTGGTTCAGTATGCCTTCAATTTTGAATAAATCCCCAACAGTGTCACCAGCAAAGCACCCCCACACCATCACACCTCCTCCTCCGTGCTTCACGGTGGGAACCAGGCATGTAGAGTCCATCCGTTCACCTTTTCTGCGTCGCACAAAGACACGGCGGGTGGAACCAAAGATCTCAAATTTGGACTCATCAGACCAAAGCACAGATTTCCACTGGTCTAATGTCCATTCCTTGTGTTCTTTAGCCCAAACAAGTCTCTTCTGCTTGTTGCCTGTCCTTAGCAGTGGTTTCCTAGCAGCTATTCTACCATGAAGGCCTGATTCACACAGTCTCCTCTTAACAGTTGTTCTAGAGATGTGTCTGCTGCTAGAACTCTGTGAGGCATTGACATGGTCTCTAATCTGAGCTGCTGTTAACCTGCGATTTCTGAGGCTGGTGACTCGGATGAACTTATCCTCAGCAGCAGAGGTGACTCTTGGTCTTCCTTTCCTGGGGCGGTCCTCATGTGAGACAGTTTCTTTGTAGCGCTTGATGGTTTTTGCGACTGCACTTGGGTTTTCCCAAAGTTTTCCCAATTTTTCGGACTGACTGACCTTAATTTCTTAAAGTAATGGTGGCCACTCGTTTTTCTTTACTTAGCTGCTTTTTTCTTGCCATAATACAAATTCTAACAGTCTATTCAGTAGGACTATCAGCTGTGTATCCATCTGACTACTGCACAACACAACTGATGGTCCCTGCCCCATTTATAAGGCAAGAAATCCCACTTATTAAACCTGACAGGGCACACCTGTGTAGTGAAAACCATTTCAGGTCACTACCTGTTGAAGCTCATCAAGAGAATGCAGAGTGTGTGCAAAGCAGTAATCACAGCAAAAGGTGGCTACTTTGAAGAAACTAGAATATAAGGCGTATTTTCAGTTGTTTTACACTTTTTTGTTAAGTACATATTTCCACATGTGTTAATTCATAGTTTTGATGCCTTCAGTGTGAATCTACAATGTCAATAGTCATGAAAAGAAAGGAAACTCAGTGAATGAGAAGGTGTGTCCAAACTTTTGGTCTGTACTGTATATATATATATACAGAATATAGACTTACATATACAGAACATAGATATATATATACAGAATATAGACTTATATATACAGAACATAGATATATATACAGAATATAGACTTATATATACAGACTATAGACATATATACAGACAGACTGTGTGTTAATGTAACGCAGGAGGTCTGAACCTAATCCCCCCAAACAAAGATGCTTCTGCAGCTTCAGCCTGAACCTCTGAACCCTCTTCGTCTCCTTTCTGAGTCCACGTGGGGAAACTTTAACGGATGTGAAGGCTGCGCTGACATAAACATTCTGCCTCCGCCTGGACATCTTCACTCTCTACAAATATTTAGATCCATCGCTGTGGAACTATTTCTGTGTGATTGATGAACAAGAAGAGAAAACCTAAAGGTGCGGATGAGCCAAAATGTTTTCGTACGGGACTCAGTTTCCCCTTCGGATCCAACAGTTTGAATAAGAATAAGAGAGAATAACAGCTTCTTTTTGGACGTGCACGTTGATCAGGGGGTGCAGTAACTTATAAGCTCATCAGCTGATACCCCCCCCCCCCCCCCCCCCCAGCATGATTAGTTTCTCACCTGTGACCTGAGCAGCGGCGCCACAGAAGCAGGCAGCAGCGATGAGGCTGAGGAGACCTGCTGTTCCAGCCATGTTGGGACACTTCCTGGTTCCCCTTCTCTCTGCAGGAAGCAGAAGAGTCTGGATGTTGGGACACTTCCTGGTTCCCCTTCTCTCTGCAGGAAGCAGAAGAGTCTGGATGTCGGGACACTTCCTGGTTCCCCTGCTCTCTGCAGGAAGCAGAAGAGTCTGGATGTTGGGACACTTCCTGGTTCCCCTTCTCTCTGCAGGAAGCAGAAGAGTCTGGATGTTGGGACACTTCCTGGTTCCCCTTATCTCTGCAGGAAGCAGAAGAGTCTGGATGTCGGGACACTTCCTGGTTCCCCTTCTCTCTGCAGGAAGCAGAAGAGTCTGGATGTTGGGACACTTCCTGGTTCCCCTGCTCTCTGCAGGAAGCAGAAGAGTCTGGATGTTGGGACACGTCCTGGTTCACCTTCTCTCTGCAGGAAGCAGAAGAGTCTGGATGTTGGGACACGTCCTGGTTCCCCTTCTCTCTGCAGGAAGCAGAAGAGTCTGGATGTTGGGAAAACTGTTATAATTGCAAAACAAATTTGGAAACAACAGAACACCTATTTTATGAATGTGAGACTGTCCAAAATTTGTGGAAATCTCTACATGACTTATTATCATCCAGTTCCATAAACAGGGATTTTTGGTCTTTTCAAAACATCCAAGTAGGCGTAATCCTCAAAGATAAAAAACGCAGAGTTCTTGATAAATAACCTCATCATCATCACTAAATTTTATATTCACAAGTGTCGATAAGCCAAATCCCCACCTTCATGGCTTGCATTAAAAAATTAAATATCCTCGTTACAAAAATGTCTGAAACATATAAATAATCCCCATGCAAATAAATTATACACACTCATAGAAAATATTAACCTGTCCTAACCCCTTGTAACTGTTTAGAAGTTTTTTATTTATTTATTATTTATTTATTATCTTTTTATTAATTTATTTTTATTATCATTATTTATTATCCCCCTTTTTTTATCTTGTGCATTTAAGATCCTTCAATTTTTTTTCTACATGTGGAGGTGTGAATATGTAAAGTTAAAAAAAAAATTTAACTTCTGAGTATGTCATTGTTTTGTCTATGTGACATGTTTGAATAAAATTAAATTAAAAAAAAGAGTGGATGTTGGGAGACTTCCTGGTTATTATTATTAACTTTATTTGCTATAGAGGGACAGTGTACACTAATTGACATTTTACAAAGAAAATGTAAATGCACCCAATTATAGCCAAAAGGCTAGTTTCCATTGGTAGTCCCCCTGCCAGAAGGAGCATGGCAAAATTACCTATTAATTAAAAGAATAAATTACAGCAAAAAAGCAAGCAAAACAGATGTTGGGACACTTGCACAAACATATATATATATATAATATATATCATATATATATGATATATTATACATGAGGACTATATGTATATTATATATACATATATATATATATATATATATATATATATATATATATATGGTGTTGTTGAATAAATCATTACTTTTTATATATATAAAATTTACTTTAGCAGTTGTAAACTGCCTGAAATCAGATTCCACACAAAACAACTGTCCTGCTGTCAAAGCTGTTAAATAACCAGGAATCCATCATCTGTAATGAAGCCACTTTTAAGAATCCATCTGCTCTCACTCTGAGCAGAGCGATGATCTGAGGAAAGGTTCATCTCCCCAGCTGCAGCTCCAGCTCGCACAACCAGGATGAACCATAAAGAATTCTCTCACACCATTAAAGCAACATGCAAAACTCCAAAAATCCAAGTTTCTGCACCTTTTCTGTGATCCTGCAAGATTAAGGAAACATCCAGAGTCACTCACAGTTCTGCTGCTCCACCAGCTCCACCAGCTCCACCAGCACCTTCTGCAGGAGCCCCTGACGCACGGAGCTGCTTTTACATGCTCGTCAGGGGGAGGAGGACCGAGTCAAAGCGCTGAGGGGCCGGGTTCAGCCTCAGACCCCTCCCCCAGAATGATGCACCACAGTCGGAGGACTTTATCCAACATCGGCCTGTGGCTGACACACTTCAGAGGAAGCCTGGAACCAGGCCAGCTGCCTCACCCCACGTGTTAAACTTAATCAGACAGCACCAGTTTACCCTTTCTGTTGTCTTGTGGGTCAAAAGTGAGCCACCACCATGTTTAGCTGTAGAAAAAATACCTTAAACTATCTTTTTCCAACTTGAAATGTTCTGACTTTTCCTAAAGGGACCCCATCATTAGAAAAAGTCACACTTTATTTTTGTTTATGTTTCCATGTGGGCTGTACACCACTAGGGTACAAAGATTGTCTTATGGGTCATTTTTGACCCGTGAATTATAAAAACATTTAAACACCAGAAAAAAGTTCACTGTTTTTTTTCCCTTTCCGTTCCTTTCCTTTCCTTTCCTTTCCTTTCCTTTCCTTTCCTTTCCGTTCCGTTCCGTTCCTTTCCTTTCCTTTCCTTTCCTTTCCTTTCCTTTCCTTTCCTTTCCGTTTTCGTTCCTTTCCTTTCCTTTCCTTTCCTTTCCTTTCCTTTCCTTTCCTTTCCGTTCCTTTCCTTTCCTTTCCTTTCCTTTCCTTTCCTTTCCTTTCCTTTCCTTTCCTTTCCTTTCCGTTCCGTTCCGTTCCGTTCCTTTCCTTTCCTTTCCTTTCCTTTCCTTTCCTTTCCTTTCCTTTCCGTTTTCGTTCCTTTCCTTTCCTTTCCTTTCCTTTCCTTTCCTTTCCTTTCCTTTCCGTTCCTTTCCTTTCCTTTCCTTTCCTTTCCTTTCCTTTCCGTTCCGTTCCTTTCCTTTCCTTTCCTTTCCTTTCCTTTCCTTTCCTTTCCTTTCCGTTCCTTTCCTTTCCTTTCCTTTCCTTTCCTTTCCTTTCCTTTCCTTTCCTTTCCGTTCCGTTCCGTTCCTTTCCTTTCCTTTCCTTTCCTTTCCTTTCCTTTCCGTTCCGTTCCGTTCCGTTCCGTTCCGTTCCTTTCCTTTCCTTTCCTTTCCTTTCCTTTCCGTTCCGTTCCGTTCCTTTCCTTTCCTTTCCTTTCCTTTCCTTTCCTTTCCTTTCCGTTCCTTTCCTTTCCTTTCCTTTCCTTTCCTTTCCTTTCCTTTCCTTTCCTTTCCGTTCCTTTCCTTTCCGTTCCGTTCCGTTCCGTTCCGTTCCGTTCCTTTCCTTTCCTTTCCTTTCCTTTCCTCTCCTCTCCTCTCCTCTCCGTTCCGTTCCTTTCCTTTCCTTTCCGTTCCTTTCCGTTCCTTTCCTTTCCGTTCCTTTCCTTTCCTTTCCTTTCCTTTCCTTTCCTTTCCTTTCCTTTCCTTTCCGTTCCGTTCCTTTCCGTTCCGTTCCGTTCCGTTCCGTTCCGTTCCGTTCCGTTCCTTTCCTTTCCTTTCCTTTCCTTTCCGTTCCGTTCCTTTCCTTTCCGTTCCGTTCCGTTCCGTTCCGTTCCGTTCCGTTCCTTTCCTTTCCTTTCCGTTCCTTTCCTTTCCTTTCCTTTCCTTTCCTTTCCTTTCCTTTCCTTTCCTTTCCTTTCCTTGTCTTTCCTTTCCTTTCCTTTCCTTTCCTTTCCTTTCCTTTCCTTTCCGTTCCTTTCCTTTCCTTTCCTTTCCTTTCCGTTCCTTTCCTTTCCTTTCCTTTCCTTTCCTTTCCTTTCCGTTCCGTTCCGTTCCGTTCCTTTCCTTTCCGTTCCGTTCCGTTCCGTTCCGTTCCTTTCCTTTCCTTTCCTTTCCTTTCCTCTCCTTTCCTTTCCTTTCCGTTCCTTTCCTTTCCTTTCCTTTCCTTTCCTTTCCTTGTCTTTCCTTTCCTTTCCTTTTCTTTCCTTTCCTTTCCTTTCCTTTCCTTTCCTTGTCTTTCCTTTCCGTTCCTTTCCTTTCCTTTCCTTTCCTTTCCTTTCCTTTCCTTTCCTTGTCTTTCCTTTCCTTTCCTTTTCTTTCCTTTCCTTTCCTTTCCGTTCCGTTCCGTTCCGTTCCGTTCCGTTCCGTTCCTTTCCTTTCCTTTCCTTTCCTTTCCTTTCCTTTCCTTTCCTTTCCTTTCCTTTCCGTTCCTTTCCGTTCCGTTCCGTTCCGTTCCGTTCCGTTCCGTTCCTTTCCTTTCCGTTCCTTTCCTTTCCTTTCCTTTCCTTTCCTTTCCTTTCCTTTCCTTTCCTCTCCTTTCCTTTCCTTTCCTTTCCTTTCCTTTCCTTTCCTTTCCTTTCCTTGTCTTTCCTTTTCCCTTTTCAGTATAATTAACTCAGAAGTAATTACTTCACATTGATATGACAGCAATAATAAACCTTTATTATGTAAAAGAAAACTGAGAAACATGAAAACTGTTGGTCCAACTGACCAAAAAAAAAAAAAAGTGTAATCCTGAAAACTGCTGATTGTCTTTTTGTATTGTGTAACAAAAACTACATGATTAAAATGTATTGAACTGAGTTGAATAGATAAATAACAGCTGGTTTCATCATACTAAATAGATTTTGGATTTAAAATTCTATTAAGTTGCTTTATTTTGGGGCTTTGGTAGGGCGGCTCATTTCTGACCCGTAGGACAAAGGGAGTAAACAGGATGTTAAGACCGCACAAAGGTTAAACTTAATCAGGCGGCACCATTTAAACTTTAACAAGTTGTCTGACACGCTGTGAAATGTCCCTTTTTCATCATCTCTGGGAGAATGAGCTGACAGTTATTTCAGTACAGAGCTCAGCTTTCAGTTCAACAGAAATGAACCCTGGAGACATTAAAACACCCCGATCAGTTGGATTGGAGCCCCCCCCCCCCCCTCGCCTCCTTGAATTCCTCCATTATCTAATAAACGTGGCTGCCTGGACTGGAAACAGATGTTTCTGCTCCGGCCCAGCGGACGCTTGGAGGAAACTCAAAGTGTTCTGTCAGAGCGCTGCTGGACGGACTCGGGCTGCTGGGGAGAAGGAGGTCTTCCAGGGAACGGGAGCACAGCCAGCAGTTCTCAGGAAATTCTGGAGAAAACACCTAAATTTACCGCCTTGGCCTGTGCTCCGTGAGACAATCTGACCAAAACTCTGAGCCAGCTTTTCATTGTTCCTATTACAGAGAGCCGAATCCAACGATTCAACAGGAGTTTACATGCTGCTGACTGAGACTTGTCACACTTAGAGAATGGAGGACACAGATGCAGGAGATGGAATTCCAATACTTTTATTCGGAGGGCAGCAGATCAACAAGTTCCTCGTTAGAGAAGCTAAACGGGCTATGAAATATTAATCTAATAATATACTTTTCCAAAACGGAAAAGTATATCTATGAAAATCTATCAAACTCAAAATCACTCCTATAACGGAGGAAAAACAAAAGACCATGAAACTTTAACGTTAACTAAATATCACTCCTACTGCGGAGGAAAAAAACAAAAAGCCTCTCCTGAAAATCGGAGGAAAGGAAAAGATTTACAACAAAAACTACTCCACCTGGGAGGGAAAACAAGAAGGCTATAAACAAGACTAACACTGTAACTCTTACAGGTTCTAATTTACAAAAACTCACTGTGAGAAACAAAAACACTCTTACGAGGATAAATACCACTTGGCAACTTGTAAGCGGGCTTGGCAACAGTGGCGTATCCAGAACATTTTTACTAGGGTGGCAAAGATGTGGCACAAAAATAGTCTTGAGGTGGCCATGGAATCACGGAATTATACACACCTCACACACGTGTGTATGTATATATATATATATATATATAGAAAGACATGTATATAGACAGACAGACACAGAGAGAGAGAGAGAGAGAGAGAGAGAGAAGGGTAGTAACTCCTGGGTATTTGGCAAAGAAAACTGTCTGCACGCAAAACAGTAGGCAGCGTTTTGACATTGTGAGTATTCAAGCCATGGGTGCTGTTTATACCACTCGCTTTTGAAGGACCTCTTCCTGTCTCCTTGCATGGTTCGTGGGAAAATGCTGAGATGAGGCTGTGTAGGACCTGCTGCTCTGGACTGTGAAATGTCTTGTGCCCTCGTCTTTTAGCTGTTCCTCTTACATAAAGTTTGCTGAACAAAGTTCCCCTACACACTCAGAGCAAATTACGACATAAAAAAATTTTTTTTTTTTAAATTACCTATCAGATCTAGGGTGGCCATCGGGGTGACCAATGACATTTCAGTGGTGGCCCTGGCCACCCTTGGCCACCACCTAAAATCGCCATTGCTTGGCAATAAGGCGAGAATGATGCACTTTCACAGAGACAGATACAACACACTGGCACAAGACAGGGGAGACGCAGACTCTTAAGCACACCGGGTAATGGGAAACAGGTGGAATCATTCATTCCACAATCAGACTGGAGCACGAGAGGAAGGGCAAGTGACCTGGAACGAGAGGGAAGTTAATCTTTCAAAATAAAACAGGAAATGACGAAACAATACATGAAACGAGACAAAAACCCAACTTAACCTCGCAAGACTTTATGGTCCAATTTTTTCCAAGGTTCCAAAGAATGGAGAAACACTTGGCCTCGGCTGGGATCGAACGCGCACTCCTTTTGTTGCGTTGTAGAAAATAATTTATTGCGTCCAGGATGATAACAAGTGAAGAATGAAAGTGTAGTCAAAATGAGTTAACAGTCCGAACTAAACGAAAAGATGATAAAAATGTAACAACATAAAGTAAGTACGGTCGAAAATAGTATGACAGCCCGGTCTGCATTTCCCATTCACCAAACCAACCCAAAAACCCGGATATAATGCCTTTTGACCCAATGACCCAATGAAGTCATACTTAAAGCAACCTAATAACAAAACTAAATCATAATCCAGGCATAAGCGTTCCACATTTTCCAGAACAACTAAATATTTCATACCTCATATGTCATACATGACCCAAATGTTACCTTAGTAGGCCAAAACATAAAAAACATAAAAATGGCTGTAACATACCGGCCCCTAATTTTTAACAAACATCTACAAAAAGTCAGTGAACATTAACCACATATTGCTCATAATTCACATAGCATCAGCAATAGCATCACATACCCATCAACCCGTTCCCAAAGTCCATTTCAATAGTGCATACCAATGTCCATTTTTTCTTAGCTTTTCTGTTGTCTTTTTTGCGTGCGTGTATGTGTGCGTGTGTGTTTTCAAAGTCCATGAGAAAAAGAAAAAAAGGTGTTAAGTGCAGAAAAAGGTCTTCAGACAAAAAAGGTCCAAAAAATGCAAAAAGCAAAAGTTTCTCAACAAAGAAAGTCCATCAATTGTCCATCATACATCATGTTCATTACCTAGGAATTCACATATATGTTATTTTTTATGCACCAATGCTTTCAGTAAAACAAAAATACTTCAATAACATGTAATAACACTGTAGCAAACCGGTCAAAAGACCTTTAAGTATACTCAGAAAAGGTAAATTCATCCCATTTCAATATTCCATACTTTTCATTAAATAAATAACCCATTTCCAGGAAAAAAAAAACAAAAAAAGAGAGAGAGAGAGAAGCTTCTTGGTTCAATCATATTCCAGTAAAAGGCACAACTTAGTTATGGGCCTTTCAAATTTGAACTTTATGTTCATCATCAGGACCGTGGCAGGTAGATGAGTGGCAGGTAGATGAGTGGCAGGTAGATGTGCGGCAGGTAGATGAGCGGCAGGTAGATGAGTGGCAGGTAGATGAGCGGCAGGTAGATGAGCGGCAGGTAGATGAGCGGCAGGTAGATGAGCGGCAGGTAGATGAGTGGCAGGTAGATGAGCGGCAGGTAGATGAGCGGCAGGTAGATGAGCGGCAGGTGGATGAGCGGCAGGTGGATGAGCGGCAGGTAGATGAGTGGCAGGTAGATGAGTGGCAGGTAGATGAGCGGCAGGTAGATGAGCGGCAGGTAGATGAGTGGCAGGTAGATGAGCGGCAGGTAGATGAGCGGCAGGTAGATGAGCGGCAAGTAGATGAGCGGCAGGTAGATGAGCGGCAAGTAGATGAGCGGCAGGTAGATGAGCGGCAGGTAGATGAGCGGCAGGTAGATGAGCGGCAGGTAGATGAGCGGCAGGTAGATGAGCGGCAGATAGATGAGTGGCAGGTAGATGAGCGGCAGGTAGATGAGCGGCAGGTAGATGAGCGGCAGGTAGATGAGCGGCAGGTGGATGAGCGGCAGGTGGATGAGCGGCAGGTAGATGAGCGGCAGGTAGATGAGCGGCAGGTGGATGAGCGGCAGGTAGATGAGCGGCAGGTGGATGAGCGGCAGGTAGATGAGCGGCAAGTAGATGAGCGGCAGGTGGATGAGCGGCAGGTAGATGAGCAGCAGGTAGATGAGCGGCAGGTAGATGAGCGGCAAGTAGATGAGCGGCAGGTAGATGAGTGGCAGGTAGATGAGCGGCAAGTAGATGAGCGGCAGGTAGATGAGCGGCAGGTGGATGAGCGGCAGGTAGATGAGCGGCAGGTAGATGAGCGGCAAGTATATGAGCGGCAGGTAGATGAGCGGCAGGTAGATGAGCGGCAGGTAGATGAGCGGCAAGTAGATGAGCGGCAGGTAGATGAGCGGCAGGTAGATGAGCGGCAGGTGGATGAGCGGCAGGTGGATGAGCGGCAGGTAGATGAGCGGCAGGTGGATGAGCGGCAGGTGGATGAGCGGCAGGTAGATGAGCGGCAGGTGGATGAGCGGCAGGTGGATGAGCGGCAGGTGGATGAGCGGCAGGTGGATGAGCGGCAGGTAGATGAGCGGCAGGTGGATGAGCGGCAGGTAGATGAGCGGCAGGTAGATGAGCGGCAGGTAGATGAGCGGCAGGTGGATGAGCGGCAGGTGGATGAGCGGCAGGTGGATGAGCGGCAGGTGGATGAGCGGCAGGTGGATGAGCGGCAGGTGGATGAGCGGCATGTCATGCCATGGCTCCTTTAAGAAACAGACTTCATAAAGGAGCTTCATGAGGGGCTCACAGCCCAAAACGTTCACTGTCAAATTCACACTAAACACTCGTGACAGACTAGACGTCATTCCAGCCAACACCCTCCAAGCCGTTGCACTGACCGTGTCCCCGTTGGCCTCAGGAACATTTCCTACATGTGTGAAACTATGGCCGGTCTCATCCCTTAAGACTATCGAAGGGCGGTCTGCCAACAGCTCACAGAACGACCTCCTTGATCCAGTTTGGTTTTAAAAGTGGTCCCTCCACTGAAACGACTCGGTCGTCTGTGATGAAGCCTTAAAAGAGTTGCAGGTCAGTTGTCTGGGCTCATCCTGCTTCATCTATCCACCGAATCCTTTTACCTCTCAAACATGAGCCTCTCATCGCAAAGCGCTCTCTTGGTTTGAGTCCTACCTCCCTGGGTGATCCTTCAAAGGCTACATTTGCACCGTCAGTTAAATGTTACCCAATTCCGATTTTTTTTGCTCTCATGTGACACAGATCGGATATGTTTTTTGACCATATAAATAGGACAAGGACGCATGCATTCGGATATTTTGAGATCGGATACAGGCCTCCTTCATATGTGGAAATTTATCAGATACGAATCGGATATGTGATAATGCGACCGCCGTGTAAACAGGCAGATCGGATATTCTTACACATTGCGTTCCACACGTCATTAAATATGCGACGATTTAGATTTTTGTCGCACGTGGTAAGCTAGTGAATACGAGACGCATAAACATACAAGGAACATGTCGGAAGAGGTCAAAAACAACGAGGCGCAGTGGACAGTTGAGGAAGTGACCCGTCTTCTCGGTCTTTGGGGAGAGGAGGAGATACCAATCAAAATTAAAGGCACTTATCGTAAAAAATCAGTCTTTCAAGACATTAAGTAGGCATGTGCGAAGTTTCAGGTGATAGGCAAGTGCAATCGCGTGAATCAGATATGAGTCACATTATTAAAAAAAATCGGATTTAGGCAAAAAATCAGATCTGGGCATTAAGACTTGCAGTGTAAATGAAGCCAGAGTGTCCTGGTTGGGACAGACATGGGGGGGGGGGGGTCCCCCAAGGCTCGGTGCTGGGGCCCCTTCTCTTTGCCATGTACACCACCTCGTTAGGCCCGATCTTCGCTTCTCCTTTCTGTTCACTTGTTCCTTCTCAGGTTGTAAGACACGTGTGTGTCACGATCGATGACAACTTGACCGTCTCTGAACATGTGGCCTGTTGACGGGTAAATTCTGTTCTTATCCATGATCCTGTTGGTGAAATGACCGACCAGGTGCTACCAGAGCAAGATCTTTAAACCTCTTACTTCTCTTAGTTATTGTAGGGTAATGTTGAGGTAATGCTGGCTGGATTTGAACTCTTACTGCTCTTACTCTACTTCTCATTCACTTCATTCTCTTTATTCCTTGTAAGTTGCTTTGGATAAAAGCATCTTTGAGGCGCACCTGCAGTCACTAACCATCATCAAGGAGGAGCATTTAAGGAGATCGCTGTCTGTCCTTCGGCGCCTGATTGTTTGCCATATGTGGTTCTTCAAGCCTCTGAATTTCTTGTTCATGCCCCCATCGAGATACTTCTGTGGATTTACTTGTTGTGTTTTTGCTTCCAGTGTTTACCAGTTTTCCTGAAAGGAACCAAGCTCGGACCTTTGCATCCAGTACACAAAACCTGAAGGCTCTCTCAAGCTCTGGATCAGATCTATGACTGGCGGTCTTGATCTCCTTAGGTTGCAGAGACCTAAACAAGCTAGCAAATGGAACCCTGACTGCTGGGTTCCAGAGTTTACCAGCAGAGACCTGAATCTAATCAGAACTACTAAGACTAGGACTGTAATGATTCCTCGAACCACTTGAATAACTTGACGTGCTGCTCAGCGGTCGCCCTGTTTGACATGGACGGTTATTACGCTCCTGCTGCGTTTGGAGCAGCTTCATTTGATGGAGGAAACTGGAGAAAACAACAAGGATAAGGACAAAATAAGACGGAAACAGCTGCATTAAAACACAGGCTTTGTTCGAAACCGCATACTTCTCCTACTACTCATATTAACTTTAACTTTTTTAAGTTCCCGGATGCATACTAGATTCTCCGAAATGTTGGGTATGCATCATGAGGTTACTACTCATACTCAAACTACCCAAGATGCAACGTAACGTGACGTCGCCGATCGTCATTTCCTGTCAAAACGGCAGTTTCAAGCTAGCTACAACGAGGGTAGGTTCACTTCCTGTTTTCAAAACAAAAGCACCAATTGTATGGTAATGGCTTTCCCTATGATAAAAGGCAACGGGTATTTTATTTTGTGAAAATAACAGGAAGTGCGTTGCTCACTGCGGCTAGCTTTAGTAGCGCCGAATTCGTGGGAACAAAATTGTAAACAGCCGGTATTTTGTCAGGTTTTCAACACGTTGGGGATCTAAACGACTACTTTCTCACCTGAAAATGTTTCAAATGTTGCTAAAGTTTACAGAGTTTAGAGCTTAAGAGAAATCAGCTTCAGGCCGGCTGATTTCGGCTCGGGCAGGAGAGCAATGCATTGTGGGTAAACGCTCTGCATACTGTCTGATCGATGAGTATGCAGTATGCAGTATGTAGTGTGTAGTATAGAATTATGTAGCATGTAGCATGTAGTATGTAGTATGGAAGTATGTAGTATGTAGCATGTAGTATGTACTATGGAAGTATGTAGCATGTAGTATGTAGTATGGAAGTATGTAGTATGTAGTATGTAGTATGTAGTATGTAGTATGGAAGTATGTAGCATGTAGTATGTAGTATGGAAGTATGTAGTATGTAGCATGTAGTATGTAGTATGGAAGTATGTAGCATGTAGTATGTAGTATGGAAGTATGTAGTATGTAGTATGTAGTATGTAGTATGTAGTATGCTGTATGTAGTATGTAGTTTGTAGTATGTAGTATGTAGTATGGAAGTATGTAGTATGTAGCATGTAGTATGTAGTATGGAAGTATGTAGCATGTAGTATGTAGTATGGAAGTATGTAGTATGTAGCATGTAGTATGTAGTATGGAAGTATGTAGCATGTAGTATGTAGTATGGAAGTATGTAGTATGTAGCATGTAGTATGTAGTATGGAAGTATGTAGCATGTAGTATGTAGTATGGAAGTATGTAGTATGTAGTATGTAGTATGTAGTATGTAGTATGCTGTATGTAGTATGTAGTTTGTAGTATGTAGTATGTAGTATGTAGTATGTAGTATGGAAGTATGTAGTATGTAGCATGTAGTATGTAGTATGGAAGTATGTAGCATGTAGTATGTAGTATGGAAGTATGTAGTATGTAGCATGTAGTATGTAGTATGGAAGTATGTAGCATGTAGTATGTAGTATGGAAGTATGTAGTATGTATTATGTAGTATAGAATTATGTAGCATGTAGCATGTAGTATGTAGTATGGAAGTATGTAGCATGTAGTATGTAGTATGGAAGTATGTAGTATGTAGTATGTAGCATGTAGTATGGAAGTATGTAGCATGTAGTATGTAGTATGGAAGTATGTAGTATGTAGTATGCTGTATGTAGTATGTAGTTTGTAGTATGTAGTATGTAGTATGTAGTATGCAGTATGGAAAATATGTAGTATGCCGTATGCAGTATGTAGTTTGTAGTATGTAGTATGTAGTATGTAGTATGCAGTATGTAGTATGCAGTATGCAGTATGTAGTATGCAGTATGCAGTATGTAGTATGTAGTATGCAGTATGTAGTATGTAGTATGCAGTATGTAGTATGTAGTATGTAGTATGCAGTATGTAGTATGCAGTATGCAGTATGTAGTATGTAGTATGTAGTATGCAGTATGTAGTATGTAGTATGTAGTATGCAGTATGCAGTATGTAGTATGCAGTATGCAGTATGCAGTATGCAGTATGTAGTATGTAGTATGCAGTATGTAGTATGCAGTATGTAGTATGTAGTATGCAGTATGTAGTATGTAGTATGCAGTATGTAGTATGTAGTATGCAGTATGCAGTATGTAGTATGTAGTATGCAGTATGTAGTATGCAGTATGTAGTATGTAGTATGTAGTATGCAGTATGCAGTATGTAGTATGTAGTATGCAGTATGTAGTATGCAGTATGTAGTATGTAGTATGCAGTATTTAGTATGTAGTATGTAGTATGCAGTATGCAGTATGTAGTATGTAGTATGTAGTATGTAGTATGCAGTATGTAGTATGCAGTATGCAGTATGTAGTATGTAGTATGCAGTATGTAGTATGCAGTATGTAGTATGTAGTATGCAGTATGTAGTATGTAGTATGTAGTATGCAGTATGTAGTATGTAGTATGTAGTATGTAGTATGCAGTATGTAGTATGTAGTATGCAGTATGTAGTATGTAGTATGCAGTATGTAGTATGTAGTATGCAGTATGTAGTATGCAGTATGTAGTATGCAGTATGTAGTATGTAGTATGCAGTATGCAGTATGCAGTATGTAGTATGCAGTATGTAGTATGCAGTATGTAGTATGTAGTATGCAGTATGCAGTATGTAGTATGTAGTATGTAGTATGCAGTATGCAGTATGTAGTATGTAGTATGTAGTATGCAGTATGTAGTATGCAGTATGTAGTATGTAGTATGCAGTATGCAGTATGCAGTATGTAGTATGTAGTATGCAGTATGTAGTATGCAGTATGTAGTATGTAGTATGTAGTATGCAGTATGTAGTATGCAGTATGTAGTATGTAGTATGTAGTATGCAGTATGTAGTATGCAGTATGCAGTATGTAGTATGTAGTATGCAGTATGTAGTATGCAGTATGTAGTATGTAGTATGCAGTATGTAGTATGCAGTATGTAGTATGCAGTATGTAGTATGTAGTATGCAGTATGCAGTATGCAGTATGTAGTATGCAGTATGTAGTATGTAGTATGCAGTATGCAGTATGTAGTATGTAGTATGTAGTATGCAGTATGCAGTATGCAGTATGTAGTATGCAGTATGCAGTATGCAGTATGTAGTATGCAGTATGTAGTATGTAGTATGTAGTATGTAGTATGCAGTATGTAGTATGCAGTATGTAGTATGTAGTATGTAGTATGCAGTATGTAGTATGCAGTATGTAGTATGTAGTATGTAGTATGCAGTATGTAGTATGCAGTATGCAGTATGTAGTATGTAGTATGCAGTATGTAGTATGCAGTATGTAGTATGTAGTATGCAGTATGTGGTATGTAGTATGCAGTATGTAGTATGTAGTATGCAGTATGTAGTATGTAGTATGCAGTATGTGGTATGTAGTATGCAGTATGTAGTATGTAGTATGCAGTATGTAGTATGTAGTATGCAGTATGTAGTATGTAGTATGCAGTATGTAGTATGTAGTATGCAGTATGTAGTATGTAGTATGCAGTATGTAGTATGTAGTATGTAGTATGTAGTATGTAGTATTTAGTAGGCGGTTTCGAACACAGCCACAGTTTATGAAAGCAGAGACCTGTGCATGGCTCAGTCTCGTTCGTCTCTGCGGCCCTATGATGGACTGGTTACCTGTCCAAGTGAACCCCGCCTTCCGCCCAATGACGGCTGGGATGGGCCCCAGCCCCCCCCCATGACCCAGAGTTGGAATAATCAGGTATAGAGCATGGACGGATGGATCAGTGTGTGATGTTAATGTATACCAACAGCTTAGTGACTTTCTCCTGTCTAACAATGGTTTTGATACTTTCCAATCAGGCTTTAGGCCCCACCACAGCACTGAGACAGCTCTGATCAGGGGCGTCGCACCCGTGGGGGATGGGGGTGTTTCGACACCCCCACTTTTACAGCAAGATGATTTCACCCCCCCCCCCACATTTTCCAAAGGTAAACCCGTTTGCCCACCCTCGTAGTGCACCAACATACAAAAAGGAGCGCACCTCAGCTCCCTTAAGGCTCTAGCATGGTTGCCGCGTCTGCTCGCGCGAGCGGTGTTGATGACGTCACGAGTTCGTGCCCGCCATAGGACCCTATATAGTGGCGCAAGTCGTTGCGCGCCAGTAGTTGCAATTTTCTCCGTCACAGAGGTGGCGCTGCTACGTGAAGGTTACCGCTACTCTACAACCACGAAAGTGGAGAAGAAAACAATGCCGCTGTCAAGAGCAGGAACACTGTAATTAATGATACTGCTGCAGTTTTCGGATCATTTTAATTTTTTAATTCAGTTAATAGAGGTGAAGGTTTGAAGCCCCCGGCATCACCACTTGGAGTCTCTGCCCTCTTCTTTGCCTTCACGTATCTGTCCCGTAGCTGCTTCCACACATTCTTACAGAACTCTCCCTCTGTCCCCAAAGTTCTGCCCATCGCTGTGCACCAGTTTGGGGAGTTTACGTGCTCCCTGTGCTGTTTCACTGCAGTTTCGTACAGCTGCTGTACAAACGCACCTCCTCACTGAGCCTGGTCTCACATCGGTCCATCCGGTTCGTTGTGCTCGGCACCGCCAAGTTACAAAAATCGACTGGTGCACGACAACGCGCTGCGCCGTCTTTTCAAGGGAAGCGCCAGGCCTGATACGTCATTTTGACGTCACGGTCCACCACCGCCGCGACAGACGCGGCAACCATGCTACCGCCTTTATGCTGCACGAAAAGGCATTGGTCAAACTGAACGGACATTCACCCAATCACAGACTGTTGTCCGCGACACAGCCCGGGAAATTTGATATTATGTCAGAGACGAACAGTCGGAGCTAGTGATGGGCAGCTCGGCTCTTTTGACTCGGCTCCCAAAGAAGAGCCGGCTCCCGAACGGCCACCTCTGGAACCTGATCGGACACCTCAGGTGTCACTCCAGTTGATTGACAGGCAAGTCTCGTTCAAAGATGAGTGAGAAACGCGGCGTCTTTGAAATGAGTGACAGGGGCAGAGAGTGTCCTGTTGTACTGTCAGAGTGAACCTACTTTCGTGGAATACATCATTTTCAGTTAAGTTTTAATGTGATTTCCAAATGAGTCATTGTTTTTAAAGACTGCACATTTAGAGAAGATATTTTTTTGCTAATTGTTAGGCTAAACGAGTAGGCTAAAGTTATGAAAGGCTAATGTCACGTTAGCATGAAGCTATGTAGCACTTTAAAAAAAACATATCATTGTTGGTTTTCAGTAAGTGTGTAATCAACACAGTTCATAAGGATTTCATAACTGTAACGTTAGATGAAACTGATGAAAAGCTTTTTTGTTATTATAAAGGTATAAAAGTATAACTTTAGCCAAGCTACTTCACCTGACTAACCTACATGATCTGATTTAATTTTATAGCAGCTCGGCTTGGAGTTGGTTTTAAAGTAAGTTAAAGCACAAGAATGGAGACAAAGAGTTTAAGATTAACACAATATTGAGGTTTAACCCGGCTGTCTTATTTTGTGTAGGGACAGATAACAATGAAAATACTTCTTTGTAAAGAAGCACAAGTCAGACCCAGATCAGGCCCCAGCCATGAAACCAGCAGCCCTGGCAGCCCCCAACCAGGCAAGTCAGTGTGGGCAGACACAAGGAGCCAGGCTACCACCCCCAGGTCGGAGTATTCAAAGGCAGCTAAATGCATCTCCAGTTTATAGAAGTGGAGCCTCACTTTGCCCAGATTGTTAATGTAAAGAGGGGGATGCGTATGTCCTGCTGATGAATATTGTGATCACAATAGTGTGAGTGGGTGAGAGATATGGATGCATCGTTTTATTTTTTTTTCTGTATACATCAGTAGTGACTGGCCACAACTGTGAAATGTCCCTTTTTCATCATCTCTGGGAGAATGAGCTGCCAGTTATTTCAGTACAGAGCTCAGCTTTCAGTTCAACAGAAATGAACCCTGGAGACATTAAAACACCCCGATCAGTTGGATTGGAGCCCCCTCCCCCCTCGCCTCCTTGAATTCCTCCATTATCTAAGAAACGTTGCTGCCTGGACTGGAAACAGATATTTCTGCTCCGGCCCAGCGGACGCTTGGAGGAAACTCAAAATGTTCTGTCAGAGCGCTGCTGGACGGACTCGGGCTGCTGGCGAGAAGGAGGTCTTCCAGGGAACGGGAGCACAGCCAGCAGTTCTCAGGAAATTCTGGAGAAAACACCCGAATTTACCGCCTTGGCCTGTGCTCCGTGAGACATTCTGACCAAAACTCTGAGCCAGCTTTTTTGCTTCCAGTGTTTACCAGTTTTCCTGAAAGGAACCAAGCTCGGACCTTTGCATCCAGTACACAAAACCTGAAGGCTCTCTCAAGCTCTGGATCAGATCTATGACTGGCGGTCTTGATCTCCTTAGGTTGCAGAGACCTAAACAAGCTAGCAAACGGAAGCCTGACTGCTGGGTTCCAGAGTTTACCAGCAGAGACCTGAATCTAATCAGAACTACTAAGACTAGGACTGTAATGATTCCTCAAACCACTTGAATAACTTGACGTGCTGCTCAGCGGTCGCCCTGTTTGACATGGACGGTTATTACGCTCCTGCTGCGTTTGGAGCAGCTTCATTTGATGGAGGAAACTGGAGAAAACAACAAGGATAAGGACAAAATAAAATATTCAAAGGCAGCTAAATGCATCTCCAGTTTATAGAAGTGGAGCCTCACTTTGCCCAGATTGTTAATGTAAAGAGGGGGATGAGTATGTCCTGCTGATGAATATTGTGATCACAATAGTGTGAGTGGGTGAGAGATATGCATGCATCGTTTTATTTTTTTTTCTGTATACATCAGTAGTGACTGGCAACACCTGTGGACTGTCAAACAAAAAAAAGAATTTAAATCCTAGTTTTGTTGAATGATTTAAAATAACATTCATCCAAAAAAATTATATTAAATATTTGCAGTGATATTTATATACTTTATATCTAACAAAGTATGCTAGAATAGTGTTCAGCTATTGAGAAGTGAATAGTTTGTTTCAATGTTACGACAGTGCACTTTTGAGTTTATCTGATTGGTTTTGATGTTTGGAAGGGAAGGATTTTTGGTAAAATATGAATAAGGATGCATTGTCACTGCACCTGATCAAGTCATAATAATTTTGTATTAGTGAGACCCCCCCCAAGCCACACATCGGAACTTAATGGGGAAAAAAAATAGTGATCAGAATCATACTCTTGAGAGGGCAATTATATATTTTCGAGAGTTTTCAATCAAGCCATGAAGTGCAGAGTTTTTTTCAGGAACTTCGTAGCCTACAGTAAATCCACGGTGATAACTCCGTGATAGTGATTAAATGTTACATTTTGTGATTAAAAATGTGTAAATTATGATACTGTATCTCTATTGTGAGGCTTGGCCTTTTTATATACAGTCTATCGACTTGATGTGGTGCTCATGTGCCCCCCCTGGAACACCCCCACATTTAAAATCACTGCTCCACCCCTGGCTCTGATCAAGGTGACAAATGACATCCGCCTGAACGCAGATGCAAGTAGAGTCACAGTCTTAGTTCTGCTGGACCTGAGTGCTGCCTTTGACACAGTTGACCATGCGATCTTATTACAGAGGTTAGAAGACTGGGTGGGAATCTCTGGTCGTGCTTTAAACTGGTTCAAGTCCTATCTGGAGGACAGGAAATATTTTGTTGAAATTGGTAACTGTGTCTCAGACCAAATGGCTATGACCTGTGGGGTTCCCCAGGGGTCAATCCTGGGACCCGTATTGTTCAATCTGTACATGCTTCCACTAGGCCAGCTAATACGCAGCTATAATGTGTCCTACCACCACTATGCAGATGACACTCAGATCTACGTGTCACTGACGGCTGGAGAACACGGGCCTGTAGATACACTGTGTCGCTGCATGGAACAGATCAGTGTGTGGATGCAAAACAATTTCCTCCAGCTAAACTCAGACAAAACTGAAATCATTGTCTGTGGCCCACAGAAACAAAGAGAAAGTGTTATCAGTCACCTTGAGACTCTCTCTCTAAAACCTAACTATCAGGTTAGAAATCTGGGGGTAATATTGGACTCAGACCTGAACTTTAACAGCCACATTAAATCTGTAACATCAGCAGCTTTTTACCATCTAAAAAACATTGCCAGAATCAAAGGAATAGTGTCTAAAGCAGACTTAGAGAGACTGATCCATGCGTTTGTCTCCAGCAGGTTAGACTGCTGTAACGGCCTGCTCACTGGGCTCTAAACGGGCTGTAAGACAGCTGCAGTACATCCAGAACGCTGCTGCTCGAGTCCTGACTAGAACCAGGAAATACGACCATATTAGTCCAGTGCTCAGGTCTCTGCACTGGCTTCCTGTCGCTCAGAGAATAGACTTTAAAACAGCTCTGCTTGTGTACAAGTCTCTTCATGGTCAAGCACCAAAGTACATCTCTGACATGTTAGAGCCATATGAACCAACTCGGGCTCTGAGAACCTCAGGGAGGGGTCTCCTGCCACAGGGAGGGGTCTGCTGCCCCAGGGAGGGGTCTCCTGCCCCAGGGAGGGGTCTGCTGCCCCAGGGAGGGGTCTCCTGCCTCAGGGAGGGGTCTGCTGCCTCAGGGAGGGGTCTCCTGCCTGCCCCAGGGAGGGGTCTCCTGCTGGTGCCCAGAGTCAGGACTAAACAAGGTGAGGCTGCGTTTCACTTTGATGCTCCTAACATCTGGAACAGTCTTCCAGAAGATGTGAGACAGGCCTCAACTCTGACAATGTTTAAATCCAGGCTGAAAACTGTTCTGTTTAGCTGTGCATATGACACCTGAAAGTATTTTATCGGCACTCTTCACTTTTTAATTACTTAATGACTATTTTAATGGGTATATATATATATATATATATATATATATATATATATTAGTGGTGGGCCGTTATCGGCGTTAACGTGATGCGATATATGCCCACCACAAATATATATATATATATATATATATACATATATATATGTATATATATACATATATATTTTATTATTTCTTTTTAATGATTTTATTGCCTTCTTGTGATTTCATGTAGCTGTGAAGCACTTTGAATTGCCCTGTGTATGAATTGTGCTCTATAAATAAAATTGCCTTGCCTTGCCTTAATTCCTAACTTTGATTTCCACTGTTATTAGTGATCGGGCCCACAGTGGGTCAATCGGTTTGGTTTCCTTTGAGCATTCTTTACGACAAATGGGTTTTACATGTGGTTCCTGTGGCTGAAAACACAACACACTGAAGCCAGGTCAAGAGTCCGTTTTGAATATAAATCCTAGTGACGCCTGTTTGCCTTACAGGGTTCCACAATCTGAAAGCATTCAGTGGGAAAGTCCGCCGTTTATTCTAAGCGCAGCCAAAGAGTCTCCGACTCATTCATCATGCTGCGAACTCTACAGCCGAACCAAGGAAAACAAAATGGTTCTGCTTTCTGAGGCAGATTTCTCCTTCCATCTGGAAGCCAAGAAAATGTCTGCCACGAACAACATGACCTCCGTGTTATACTGAGAGAATAACACTGACTTCCACCCATCAGACAGTCTTTGACTGGATCCACGACACGTGCTCCTCACTTCTAGCAAAGATCATCTGGACAGTCGCTCTGTTACAAACACAGTTGAGTGAAGCTGCATTTACAGCTGGACTGGTTCATCTAACTGGACCGGCTTCCAGACTTCCTGCTGCCTCCAACCTCCTCCGTGGGACCTCCTGGTCCAGGTGAGTCCAGCTGAGTTCTCTGCTCAGACGCCGTCTTTAAGCTGCTTTTATGGCGATTCTGTGGTTCTCAAATCAGGATTTTATTAGAGCAGAGCGACAGTCTGGAGATGCTTTAAGTGAGCCGGCTCGTAGTCTCAATGGGCTGATTTTCAGTCCCAAAAAAACCAAAACTTCTGTGAATGAGAGCAGCTTTATTAGGAATTCAGCTGCATTAATGTAAACTTTACTGTTTTTACTGAAAGATGCAGAAAGATGGAAGTTTGGAGCCCGAACAGAGCAGCTGGAAACAGTGTTTCCAGGGTTTATGGAGCCGAAACGTGATAGAGGAATTAATGTAGATCCTAAGTGTCTTAACAACCTGGATCAGTTTAACAGAAGTCATGATAGAGTGTGTCAGAACCACCCATCTGTGGTCCAACTGCAGACCAGGAAAAGGTAAGTATCTGAGAATGGCTGTGTTCCAAACCGCATACTTCTCCTACTACTCCTACTAACTTTAACATTTTTAAGTTCCCGGATGCATACTAGATTCTCCAAAATGTTGGGTATGCTTCATGAAGTCACTACTCATACCAAACTACCCAAGATGCAACGTAACGTGACGTCGCCGATCGTCATTTCCTGTCAAAACGGCAGTTTCAAGCTAGCTACAACGAGGGTAGGTTCACTTCCTGTTTTCAAAACAAAAGCACCAATTGTATGGTAATGGCTTTCCCTATGATAAAAGGCAACGGGTATTTTATTTTGTGAAAATAACAGGAAGTGCGTTGCTCTCACCAGGTGAGATGCTCCCAGGTGAGATGCTGCCAGGTGAGACGCTCCCAGGTAAGATGATCCCAGGTGAGTTGATCCCAGGTGAGATGATCCCACGTGAGATGCTCCCAGGTGAGATGCTCCCAGGTGAGATGCTCCCAGGTAAGATGATCCCAGGTGAGTTGATCCCAGGTGAGATGCTCCCAGGTGAGACGCTCCCAGGTGAGATGCTCCCAGGTGAGACGCTCCCAGGTGAGATGCTCCCAGGTGAGATGCTGCCAGGTGAGATGCTCCCAGGTGAGATGATCCCAGGTGAGATGATCCCAGGTGAGATGCTGCCAGGTGAGATGCTCCCAGGTGAGATGCTCCTAAGTGAGATGCTCCAAGGTGAGATGATCCCAGGTGAGATGCTCCCAGGTGAGATGATCCCAAGTGAGATGATCCCAGGTGAGATGCTCCCGGGTGAGATGCTCCCAGGTGAGATGATCCCAGGTGAGATGATCCCAGGTGAGATGCTGCCAGGTGAGATGCTCCCAGGTGAGATGCTCCTAAGTGAGATGCTCCAAGGTGAGATGATCCCAGGTGAGATGATCCCATGTGAGATGCTCCCAGGTGAGATGATCCCAAGTGAGATGATCCCAGGTGAGATGCTCCCAGGTAAGATGATCCCAGGTGAGTTGATCCCAGGTGAGATGCTCCCAGGTGAGACGCTCCCAGGTGAGATGCTCCCAGGTGAGATGATCCCAGGTGAGATGATCCCATGTGAGATGCTCCTAAGTGAGATGCTCCAAGGTGAGATGATCCCAGGTGAGTTGATCCCAGGTGAGATGCTCCCAGGTGAGATGCTCCCAGGTGAGATGCTCCCAGGTGAGACGCTCCCAGGTGAGATGCTCCCAGGTGAGATGCTCCCAGGTGAGATGCTCCTAAGTGAGATGCTCCCAGGTAAGATGATCCCAGGTGAGTTGATCCCAGGTGAGATGCTCCCAGGTGAGACGCTCCCAGGTGAGATGCTCCCAGGTGAGATGATCCCAGGTGAGATGCTCCCAGGTGAGATGCTCCTAAGTGAGATGCTCCAAGGTGAGATGATCCCAGGTGAGATGATCCCATGTGAGATGCTCCCAGGTGAGATGATCCCAAGTGAGATGATCCCAGGTGAGATGCTCCCAGGTAAGATGATCCCAGGTGAGTTGATCCCAGGTGAGATGCTCCCAGGTGAGTTGATCCCAGGTGAGATGCTCCCAGGTGAGACGCTGCCAGGTGAGATGCTCCCAGGTGAGATGATCCCAGGTGAGATGCTCCCAGGTGAGATGCTCCTAAGTGAGATGCTCCAAGGTGAGATGCTCCCAGGTGAGATGCTCCCAGGTGAGATGATCCCAGGTGAGATGATCCCAGGTGAGATGCTACTAGGTAAGATGATCCCAGGTGAGATGATCCCGGGTGAGATGATCCCAGGTGAGATGCTCCCAGGTGAGATGCTACTAGGTAAGATGATCCCAGGTGAGATGATCCCAGGTGAGATGCTGCCAGGTGAGATGCTCCCAGGTAAGATGATCCCGGGTGAGATGCTCCCAGGTGAGACGCTCCCAGGTGAGATGCTCCCAGGTGAGACGCTCCCAGGTGAGATGCTCTCAGGTGAGATGCTGCCAGGTGAGATGCTGCCAGGTGAGATGCTCCCAGGTGATATGATCCCAGGTGAGATGATCCCAGGTGAGATGCTCCCAGGTGAGATGCTCCCAGGTGAGATGCTCCCAGGTGAGATGCTCCCAGGTGATATGATCCCAGGTGAGATGATCCCAAGTGAGACGCTCCCAGGTGAGATGCTCCCAGGTGAGATGCTCTCAGGTGAGATGCTCCCAGGTGATATGATCCCAGGTGAGATGATCCCAAGTGAGATGCTCCCAGGTGAGATGCTCCCAGGTGAGATGCTGCCAGGTGAGATGCTCCCAGGTGATATGATCCCAGGTGAGATGATCCCAGGTGAGATGCTCCCAGGTGAGATGCTCCCAGGTGAGATGCTCCCAGGTGAGATGCTCCCAGGTGATATGATCCCAGGTGAGATGATCCCAAGTGAGACGCTCCCAGGTGAGATGCTCCCAGGTGAGATGCTCTCAGGTGAGATGCTCCCAGGTGATATGATCCCAGGTGAGATGATCCCAGGTGAGATGCTCCCAGGTGAGATGCTCCCAGGTGAGATGCTCCCAGGTGAGATGCTCCCAGGTGATATGATCCCAGGTGAGATGATCCCAGGTGAGACGCTCCCAGGTGAGATGCTCCCAGGTGAGATGCTCCCAGGTGAGATGCTCCCAGGTGAGATGCTCCCAGGTGATATGATCCCAGGTGAGATGATCCCAAGTGATATGATCCCAGGTGAGGCCCCTCTCTGTGGAACCAGCTGCCAGTTTGGGAGGCAGAGCCTTCAGTTATCAGGCCCCTCTCTGTGGAACCAGCTGCCAGTTTGGGAGGCAGAGCCTTCAGTTATCCCTACTTTCCTGTCCTCTCCGCCCCCAGCTGGTCCAGGCAGATGGTTCCTGGTTCTGGTCCTGACGGAGGTTTCTTCCTGTTCAAAAGGAGTTTTTTCTGCTCCCAAACATCTCCGGAACATTTCAAGACTCTTAAGTCTTTCTTTTTAAAGATTTGTTTTGGCACCGGTTGCCTTGATTCAAAGCCTTTTGACAGGAAATGGGTGCAGAGAGAGAGGGGGGATTACATGCAGCAAAGGACCCGAGCCGGGACTTGAACCAGCGCCAGCAGCAGCAGCGACGGACCGTGGCCTCGGTACGCCGGGCTTCGTCTGCATGTGTAAACTTTTAGAGCCCCTTCTGAACCAGGACAGCCTGCAGCTCCTACCAAAGGAAAGTGGGATGCTGTTCCATGGAAGGCCGGCTGACAGATTCCCCGTCACAGCAACAAAGAATAGTTTAGTCAACTCATTCAGATTAAGAACTAATGGTGAATGCATGCGGGGGAGAGGGGGGGCTCTGGTTCCTGGAACATAACTCAGTATCAGAGGTTAGATCTGAGAGAATTACAGCCATCTGTATCAGTTCAGTCCAACATGATGTAGATGTGTGTGGGAACAGTGATCAATGTTTGCTTGTAATGCTGGTGCTGTTTATTCTGCTGAAGAGCCCGTGCGGGGGTGTTCACGTCTTTACTGCTGCAACAGTTGCTTTGCAGCCAACTCTGTGGCTCATTGAACCTGTGAGTCTCTGTGTTCTTCATTCTTCCAGCACAGTGGGCGGGTTGGAGTAACATTAGACACACCAGATATATACGCAGTGTTTTATTCTATTTTTAGGCTGCTCAGCTTAACAAGGACTCAGATAGTTGACTCTCCTGTTTTAATTCAACACAAATTAAATGGGGTCATTAAAACTGTAAAAAAGTCTTGTAAATGTGAACCAGCGTAGACTTAATGTGTGTTAATGCTTTCAGCAGCTGAGTCTCTGTTTGGAACTCTCTTTGACAACAACAACTTACCCCAAAACTGAACAAAAAACAAAGAGACTTTCCAATTTCAACTCATAACAGTTCCAGAAAAACAGTTCCTAACCCTAATACCAAAGATGTATTATTACTATATATATATATAGTATATATATATACTATATATATATACACATATATATGTGTATATACAGCATATACTATATATAATATATTTATACTATATATACATATATAATATAATAGATCTGTCTGTCTGTACTGCAACAAAAGAAGAAATCTGAAATTATATATCATTATATATTTAATTTTATTTTATTTTATAGGAAAGAACCACGGGAGAATCAGCAGTTATTCAAATCTAAGTTGTTCTACTTTTTTGTGCAGATTTCCATTGAAACGTTGACATGTGACTTTATATTTGTGACAGTGGCAACTTCCTGCAGGTTCCTGTTACCCAGGTTTCTGCTGTAATCGCAGCTCAGTCAGTCATTTGACCCGTTAAAAGGTTAAATACAGGAACTTTGTGTTTGTTTGGTGGCGTTTTAGATTCTTGAGCCTTTCAAAGCTTCAGGTTTAAATACACCGAGACATTTAGACTGTGCACAGGAGACTTAATTCAACTAATTATGTGACTTCTGCAGGTAATTACAATTACAATTCATTACAAATGTGACTGCTGATCTTAATCAACTCTGTTTACCGACTTCTTTTGTATGAAAAATAAAAATCCGGACAGTTACAGTTACGAGTTCAGCCTTCGAAGTGTTTGATAAGTCAGTGAATCTTGTTTCTGATTGAAACTGTGGCCCCGAAGCTGAGGACACGCAGCTCTGAGAAAATATCTGAAATTACAAAATCCAACCAAACATGAGCTTTGAGCCGCTGCACTTTAACTCTGTAAACTGCTCCGACTGCACACAGCTAAAAGCATAGACCGTCGTTAGAATAACAGAACTAAAGAGAAAGATGATGGACTGAAAAACACGGCAAACTCTGCAAAATAAAACATGAAGAAAGTAGATGAAAGAACAAAAAAACTCCCTGACAGACTAAATAAATACAAACCTACACAAATGGCTCAATAATTAAGAAGATATGCTCATAAATAACACATTCGCATTATAATGAAGATGTAGCGCTTTTCACCTTAATGGAAGAAAGCCAGAGAACACATTTCCCCTCGGTTCAGAAAGCTGGACTCAGCTGAGCAGTGACCTTTTATTGCCTCACAACCAATTATTATTTTGCACTAAAAAACAAAAGCAAAATAGAGCTCTTTCAAATAAAATAAAATAAAATAATAAAGTTCAACGAAAGTGTCCTTTCTTTTAACACAATTATTCATCTTGAACTTGTATTTAACATAAATACTTATTTATCTCTATAAAGCAGGATTTATATTGTTTGAACAGCTTTTTAAAATCAAATATTTATCTTTTTAACTGTAAATGAACCGTATCAACTCACTCCTTTTTAATCAACATGAGTATCTAAAAGTCTTCAATGAAATAACCACATTATGTACACAGTAAAGTATATATACAGAACAATATTATTACACCATCTGTCTCTCTCATTAAATATAGTTATATCAACTATATCAATAGTTCTTTAAAACCGACATCAATGGTTTAGAAATGCCTAAGGCTTTAAAAACAAACTTTATTTTGGAAAAAGTTTTATTTAAATAATATGTTTTTCTTTAAAGTGATGCATTTTATATGCATGATGTTTCTATACGTATATGTTTCTTCCCCTGGTTAAACAGTTTTGTTATGTATATAATTGTTAATAAATTTTATATTAAAAAAAAGACTAGCGTTGGCGCGGTATCTAGCAGTAGCGCGGTATCTAGCAGTAGCGTGGTAGCTAGCGGTCTTTCTGAAGTTGTTTTTTTTTCACATATCACAATGAATCAATAGTACCACGGTGGGTTAAAACATTAGGAAACATGTAATTCCGATTGGTTTTAATGAAGTATCTCAGTAAACAGCATGTTCACCTGAGCTAGCATCAACAGGCTAATAACGAGGCCTAGCCTCTTAGCATGTAGCAATGCTATTATCGGAGTCCAACAGAGGGCTGACGCGGTTGAAGCAGCTCGGCTCTGTCCTAAAAAACAAGAGATTTATCAACGTGCTACGCGGGGATTAATCATTAATTTATGAGGTTTACATCACGCCACCTGGTGGTGGGGCACGGTAAACTCTCTCTTATGGGTCTGGTACCCATGTGTGTTACAAAGATATTAAATAAAGAAAATAATCGCATTAATGCGGCTTTAAACTACAAAAAAATACAGTGATTAAATAAAAAACATTGCAGAATGAAAATAAAATACCGACATTAATGGGTTTAATGAACTAAGTCGGAAGAATAAATACAATACAGGATTAAAAAAAAGGAATGTATAGATAAATGAATAAGAAATGAGGACATAAAACGCTTCTGGTGATAAAACACTGTTTAAAATTAACAGCTGATGAGCAGGTAAGAAAAGGTAAGCAGGAGATATGAGGCATTTTGTTCAAATATGTCTTTTGACCCTGTTCAGGACGTGTTTTTGTTCTGGTTCCAATCTGCTGATGTGATGAAATCTGCTGTTTTTCTCAGCTGTGTGGAAACCAGGTAAACACTGGTGTTGGACTGAGCTGCGTGGGAGGAGTCTCAGGACTATAAATCCCCCCCGGGCATCACACTGAGCGAAGACCAAGAAGAATCCAGACCCAAATCCATCATGATGTCCTTCAAAGTGTTGCTTTCTGCAGCAGCTCTGACTCTGCTGGCTGCTTCTGTGGAGTCCTCCTTTGGCGGTGAGATGTTCTTACAGACTCTGGCTGTGTTCGAAACGGCATACTTCTCCTACTACTCCTACTAACTTTAACTTTTTTTAAGTTCCCGGATGCATACTAGATTCTCCTAAATGTTGGGTATGCATCATGAGGTTACTACTCATACTCAAACTACCCAAGATGCAACGTAACGTGACGTCGCCGATCGTCATTTCCTGTCAAAACGGCAGTTTCAAGCTAGCTACAACGAGGGTAGGTTCACTTCCTGTTTTCAAAACAAAAGCACCAATTGTATGGTAATGGCTTTCCCTATGATAAAAGGCAACGGGTATTTTATTTTGTGAAAATAACCGGAAGTGCGTTTCTCACTGCGGCTAGCTTTAGTAGCGCCGAATTCGTGGGAACAAAATTGTAAACAGCCGGTATTTTGTCAGGTTTTCAACACGTTGGGGATCTAAACGACTACTTTCTCGCCTGAAAATGTTTCAAATGTTGCTAAAGTTTACAGAGTTTAGAGCTTAAGGGAAATCAGCTTCAGGCCGGCTGATTTCAGCTCGGGCAGGAGCGAAATGCATTGTGGGTAAATGCTCTGCATACTGTCTGATCGATGAGTATGCAGCATGTAGTATGCAGTATGTAGTATGTAGTATGCAGTATGTAGTATGCAGTATGTAGTATGCAGTATGCAGTATGTAGTATGCAGTATGCAGTATGTCGTATGCAGTATGTCGTATGCAGTATGTCGTATGCAGTATGTAGTATGCAGTATGCAGTATGCCGTATGCAGTATGTAGTATGCAGTGTGCAGTATATAGTATGCAGTATGTAGTATGCCGTATGCAGTATGTAGTATGTCGTATGCAGTATGTAGTATGCAGTATGTAGTATGCATTATGTAGTATGCAGTATGTAGTATGTCGTATGCAGTATGTAGTATGCAGTATGTAGTATGCAGTATGTAGTATGCAGTATGCAGTATGTAGTATGTCGTATGCAGTATGTCGTATGCAGTATGCAGTATGTAGTATGCAGTATGCAGTATGTAGAATGCAGTATGCAGTATGTAGTATGCAGTATGCAGTATGCAGTATGTAGTATGTCGTATGCAGTATGTCGTATGCAGTATGTAGTATGCAGTATGCAGTATGCAGTATGTCGTATGCAGTGTGCAGTATGTAGTATGTAGTATACCGTATGCAGTATGTCGTATGCAGTATGTAGTATGTCGTATGCAGTATGTAGTATGCAGTATGTAGTATGCATTATGTAGTATGCAGTATGCCGTATGCAGTATGCAGTATGCAGTATGTAGTATGCCGTATGCAGTATGTCGTATGCAGTATGTCGTATGCATTATGTAGTATGCAGTATGCCGTATGCAGTATGCAGTATGCAGTATGTAGTATGCAGTATGTAGTATGCAGTATGCAGTATGCAGTATGTCGTATGCAGTATGTAGTATGCATTATGTAGTATGCAGTATGCCGTATGCAGTATGCAGTATGCAGTATGTAGTATGCAGTATGTAGTATGCATTATGTAGTATGCAGTATGTCGTATGCATTATGTAGTATGCAGTATGTCGTATGCATTATGTAGTATGCAGTATGCCGTATGCAGTATGCAGTATGCAGTATGTAGTATGCAGTATGTAGTATGCAGTATGTAGTATGCAGTATGCAGTATGCAGTATGTCGTATGCAGTATGTAGTATGCATTATGTAGTATGCAGTATGCCGTATGCAGTATGCAGTATGCAGTATGTAGTATGCAGTATGCAGTATGCAGTATGAAGTATGTCGTATGCAGTATGCAGTATGCAGTATGTAGTATGCCGTATGCAGTATGTCGTATGCAGTATGTAGTATGTCGTATGCAGTATGTAGTATGCAGTATGTAGTATGCATTATGTAGTATGCAGTATGTAGTATGTCGTATGCAGTATGCAGTATGTAGTATGCAGTATGTAGTATGCAGTATGTAGTATGCAGTATGTAGTATGTCGTATGCAGTATGTCGTATGCAGTATGTAGTATGTAGTATGCAGTATGCAGTATGTAGTATGCCGTATGCAGTATGCAGTATGTAGTATGCAGTATGTAGTATGTCGTATGCAGTATGTCATATGCAGTATGCAGTATGTAGTATGTCGTATGCAGTATGCAGTATGTAGTATGCAGTATGTAGTATAAAGTATGTAGTATGCAGTATGTAGTATGTCGTATGCAGTATGTCGTATGCAGTATGTAGTATGTCGTATGCAGTATGCAGTATGTAGTATGCAGTATGTAGTATGCAGTATGTAGTATGCAGTATGTAGTATGTCGTATGCAGTATGCAGTATGTAGTATGTCGTATGCAGTATGTCGTATGCAGTATGTAGTATGTAGTATGCAGTATGTAGTATGTAGTATGTCGTATGCAGTATGTCGTATGCAGTATGTAGTATGTAGTATGCAGTATGTAGTATGTCGTATGCAGTATGCAGTATGTAGTATGTCGTATGCAGTATGTCGTATGCAGTATGTAGTATGTAGTATGCAGTATGTAGTATGTCGTATGCAGTATGCAGTATGTAGTATGTCGTATGCAGTATGTCGTATGCAGTATGTAGTATGCAGTATGTAGTATGCAGTATGTAGTATGTAGTATGTAGTATGCAGTATGTAGTATGTAGTATGTAGTATGCAGTATGTAGTATGTCGTATGCAGTATGCAGTATGTAGTATGTCGTATGCAGTATGTCGTATGCAGTATGTAGTATGTAGTATGCAGTATGTAGTATGTCGTATGCAGTATGCAGTATGTAGTATGTCGTATGCAGTATGTCGTATGCAGTATGTAGTATGTAGTATGCAGTATGTAGT
Organism: Odontesthes bonariensis; assembly: GCF_027942865.1. Classification (NCBI taxonomy): domain Eukaryota; kingdom Metazoa; phylum Chordata; class Actinopteri; order Atheriniformes; family Atherinopsidae; genus Odontesthes; species Odontesthes bonariensis. The sequence continues at coordinate 38,429,672 of NC_134510.1, forward strand.
ATGTCGTATGCAGTATGCAGTATGTAGTATGTCGTATGCAGTATGTCGTATGCAGTATGTAGTATGCAGTATGTAGTATGCAGTATGTAGTATGTAGTATGTAGTATGCAGTATGTAGTATGTAGTATGTAGTATGCAGTATGTAGTATGTCGTATGCAGTATGCAGTATGTAGTATGTCGTATGCAGTATGTCGTATGCAGTATGCAGTATGTAGTATGCAGTATGTAGTATGTCGTATGCAGTATGCAGTATGTAGTATGTCGTATGCAGTATGTAGTATGTAGTATGCAGTATGTAGTATGTCGTATGCAGTATGCAGTATGTAGTATGTCGTATGCAGTATGTCGTATGCAGTATGTAGTATGTAGTATGCAGTATGTAGTATGTCGTATGCAGTATGCAGTATGTAGTATGCAGTATGTAGTATGCAGTATGTAGTATGCAGTATGTAGTATGTCATATGTAGTATGTCGTATGCAGTATGTAGTATGTCGTATGCAGTATGCAGTATGCAGTATGTAGTATGCAGTATGTAGTATGTCGTATGCAGTATGCAGTATGTAGTATGCAGTATGTAGTATGCAGTATGTAGTATGTCGTATGCAGTATGCAGTATGTAGTATGCAGTATGTAGTATGTCGTATGCAGTATGCAGTATGTAGTATGCAGTATGTAGTATGCAGTATGTAGTATGCAGTATGTAGTATGTCGTATGCAGTATGCAGTATGTAGTATGCAGTATGTAGTATGCAGTATGTAGTATGTCGTATGCAGTATGCAGTATGTAGTATGCAGTATGTAGTATGCAGTATGTAGTATGCAGTATGTAGTATGCCGTATGCAGTATGTCGTATGCAGTATGTCGTATGCAGTATGCAGTATGCAGTATGTAGTATGCAGTATGTAGTATGCAGTATGTAGTATGTCGTATGCAGTATGTCGTATGCAGTATGCAGTATGCAGTATGTCGTATGCAGTATGTCGTATGCAGTATGCAGTATGCAGTATGTCGTATGCAGTATGTCGTATGCAGTATGCAGTAGGTAGTATGCAGTATGTAGTATGCAGTATGTAGTATGTCGTATGCAGTATGCAGTATGTAGTATGCAGTATGTCGTATGCAGTATGCAGTATGTCGTATGCAGTATGCAGTATGTAGTATGCAGTATGTCGTATGCAGTATGTAGTATGTCGTATGCAGTATGCAGTATGTAGTATGCAGTATGTCGTATGCAGTATGCAGTATGTCGTATGCAGTATGCAGTATGTAGTATGCCGTATGCAGTATGTAGTATGTAGTATGCAGTATGTCGTATGCAGTATGTAGTATGCAGTATGCAGTATGTAGTATGCAGTATGTAGTATGTAGTATGCAGTATGCAGTATGTAGTATGCAGTATGTAGTATGTAGTATGCAGTATGTCGTATGCAGTATGTAGTATGCATTATGCAGTATATAGTATGTAGTAGGTGGTTTCGAACACAGCCTATGTGTGGTATAAAAGCACCAAACTGTGACTCTGGCTGCCTCTGTGTGTTTGCTCTGACAGGAGGCCAAAGCAGCCACACCTACGACCGGTCAGGTCAGGCTCTGACGGATCTCTACAACTCTCCGGTGCAGAGAGCGGAGTGGGTGAAGAGGCGGTTGGGAAACTTACCTTTTATTGTTGGCGACTTAAGCCACTCTGGAGTCCGGTCAGTAAAAACTGCTTTCCATCTTAAAGTCCTCATCAAACCAAATTCTGTATTTTTACGTTGTTCTCCGCTTCATTTCCACTTTCCCACTTTACATCACATCACATTACATTACATCACATTACATTACATTACATCACATCACATCACATCACATTACATCACATCACATCACATTACATTACATTACATCACATTACATTACATCACATTACATTACATCACATCACATTACATTACATCACATCACATCACATCACATTACATCACATCACATCACATTACATTACATCACATTACATTACATCACATTACATTACATCACATTACATTACATCACATCACATTACATTACATCATATTACATCACATCACATTACATCACATTACATTACATTACATCACATCACATCACATTACATCACATTACATTACATTACATCACATCACATCACATTACATCACATTACATTACATCACATTACATTACATTACATCACATCACATTACATCACATTACATCACATCACATTACATCACATCACATCACATCACATCACATCACATTACATCACATCACATCACATTACATTACATCACATCACATCACATTACATCACATTACATTACATCACATTACATTACATCACATCACATTACATCACATTACATCACATCACATTACATCACATCACATCACATCACATCACATCACATTACATCACATCACATCACATTACATTACATTACATCACATCACATTACATCACATCACATCACATCACATCACATCACATTACATCACATCACATCACATTACATTACATCACATTACATTACATCACATCACATTACATCACATTACATTACATCACATCACATCACATCACATTACATCATATTACATCACATCACATTACATCACATCACATCACATTACATCACATTACATTACATCACATTACATTACATTACATCACATCACATCACATTACATCACATCACATCACATTACATTACATTACATCACATTACATTACATCACATTACATTACATCACATCACATTACATCACATTACATTACATCACATCACATTACATTACATCACATCACATCACATCACATTACATCATATTACATCACATCACATCACATTACATTACATCACATCACATCACATCACATTACATCACATCACATCACATTACATTACATCACATTACATTACATCACATTACATTACATCACATTACATTACATCACATCACATCACATCACATTACATCATATTACATCACATCACATTATATCACATCACATCACATTACATCACATTACATTACATCACATTACATTACATTACATCACATCACATCACATTACATCACATCACATCACATTACATTACATTACATCACATTACATTACATCACATTACATTACATCACATTACATTACATCACATCACATTACATTACATCACATCACATCACATCACATTACATCATATTACATCACATCACATTACATTACATCACATTACATTACATTACATCACATCACATCACATTACATCACATCACATCACATTACATTACATCACATCACATCACATCACATCACATCACATTACATTACATTACATCACATCACATCACATCACATTACATCATATTACATCACATTACATCACATCACATCACATCACATCACATCACATCACATCACATTACATCATATTACATCACATTACATCATATTACATCACATCACATTACATCACATCACATTACATCACATTACATCACATCACATCACATTACATCATATTACATCACATTACATTACATTACATCACATCACATCACATCACATCACATCACATCACATCACATTACATTACATTACATCACATCACATTACATCACATCACATCACATCACATCACATTACATCACATTACATCAAGTCACATTACATCACATCACATCACATCACATCACATCACATCACATCACATCACATTACATCACATCACATTACATTACATTACATCACATCACATTACATCACATCACATTACATCACGTCACATTACATCACATCACATTACATTACATTACATTACATTACATTACATCACGTCACATTACATCACATTACATTACATTACATCACATCACATTACATCACATCACATTACATCACATCACATTACATCACGTCACATTACATCACATTACATTACATTAAATCACATCACATCACATCACATTACATTACATTACATCACATCACATCACATCACATCACATCACATCACATTACATTACATTACATCACATCACATCACATTACATTACATTACATCACATCACATCACATCACATCACATTACATTACATCACATCACATTACATTACATCACATCACATCACATCACATCACATCACATTACATTACATCACATCACATTACATTACATCACATCAGATCACATCACATCACATCACATCACATTACATTACATCATATTACATCACATCACATCACATCACATCACATCACATTACATTACATCATATTACATCACATCACATTACATCACATCACATCACATCACATCACATCACATTACATCACATTACATCACATCACATCACATCACATCACATCACATCACATCACATTACATCACATTACATCACATCACATTACATCACATCACATCACATCACATCACATCACATCACATCACATCACATCACATTACATTACATCACATCACATCACATCACATTACATTACATTACATCACATCACATCACATCACATTACATCACATCACATCACATCACATCACATCACATCACATCACATCACATCACATCACATCACATCACATTACATTACATCACATTACATTACATCAAATTACATTACATCACATCACATCACATCACATCACATCACATTACATCAAATTACATCACATTACATTACATTACATCACATTACATCAAATTACATTACATCACATCACATTACATTACATCACATTACATCACATTACATTACATTACATCACATTACATCAAATTACATTACATCACATCACATTACATTACATCACATCACATCACATCACATCACATCACATTACATCACATCACATTACATTACATCACATTACATCACATCACATCACATCACATCACATCACATCACATTACATCACATCACATCACATCACATTACATTACATTACATCACATCACATCACATTACATTACATCACATCACATCACATCACATCACATTACATTACATCACATCACATTACATTACATCACATCAGATCACATCACATCACATCACATCACATTACATTACATCACATTACATCACATCACATTACATCACATCACATCACATCACATCACATTACATCACATCACATCACATTACATTACATCATATTACATCACATCACATTACATCACATCACATCACATCACATCACATTACATCACATCACATTACATTACATCACATCACATCACATCACATTACATTACATTACATCACATCACATCACATTACATTACATTACATCACATCACATCACATCACATCACATCACATTACATCACATCACATTACATTACATTACATTACATTACATCACATCACATCACATCACATTACATTACATCACATTACATTACATCACATCACATTACATCACATCACATTACATTACATTACATTACATTACATCACATCACATCACATCACATTACATTACATCACATTACATTACATCACATCACATTACATCACATCACATTACATCACATTACATTACATTACATTACATCACATCACATCACATCACATTACATTACATCACATCACATTACATCACATCACATTACATCACATCACATCACATTACATCACATCACATTACATTACATCACATCACATTACATCACATCACATTACATCACATCACATTACATTACATCACATCACATTACATCACATCACATTACATCACATTACATTACATCACATCACATCACATCACATCACATTACATCACATCACATCACATCACATTACATTACATTACATCACATCACATCACATTACATTACATTACATTACATCACATCACATCACATCACATTACATTACATCACATCACATCACATCACATCACATTACATTACATTACATCACATCACATTACATTACATCACATCAGATCACATCACATCACATCACATCACATCACATTACATTACATTAAATCACATCACATCACATTACATTACATTAAATCACATCACATCACATCACATTACATCACATCACATCACATCACATCACATCACATCACATCACATCACATCACATCACATCACATTACATTACATTACATCACATCACATCACATCACATCACATCACATCACATCACATTACATTACATTAAATCACATCACATCACATCACATTACATTACATCACATCACATCACATCACATCACATCACATCACATCACATCACATTACATTACATTACATTAAATCACATCACATCACATTACATTACATTACATCACATCACATCACATCACATCACATCACATCACATCACATTACATTACATTACATCACATCACATCACATCACATCACATTACATTACATCACATCACATTACATTACATCACATCAGATCACATCACATCACATTACATTACATCACATCACATTACATTACATCACATCAGATCACATCACATCACATCACATCACATTACATTACATCATATTACATCACATCACATCACATCACATCACATCACATCACATTACATTACATTACATCACATCACATCACATCACATCACATCACATTACATTACATCACATCACATTACATTACATCACATCAGATCACATCACATCACATCACATTACATTACATCACATCACATTACATTACATCACATCAGATCACATCACATCACATTACATTACATCATATTACATCACATCACATCACATTACATTACATCACATCACATCACATCACATCACATCACATTACATTACATCACATCACATTACATTACATCACATCAGATCACATCACATCACATCACATCACATTACATTACATCATATTACATCACATCACATCACATCACATCACATCACATTACATTACATCATATTACATCACATCACATTACATCACATCACATCACATCACATCACATCACATTACATCACATCACATTACATCACATCACATCACATCACATCACATCACATCACATCACATTACATTACATCACATCACATCACATCACATTACATTACATTACATCACATCACATCACATCACATTACATCACATCACATCACATTACATTACATCACATCATATTACATCACATCACATCACATCACATCACATTACATTACATCAAATTACATTACATCACATCACATTACATCAAATTACATCACATTACATTACATTACATCACATTACATCAAATTACATTACATCACATCACATCACATTACATTACATCACATTACATCAAATTACATTACATCACATCACATCACATTACATTACATCACATTACATCACATCACATCACATCACATCACATCACATCACATTACATCAAATTACATCACATTACATTACATTACATCACATTACATCAAATTACATTACATCACATCACATCACATTACATTACATCACATTACATCACATTACATTACATTACATCACATTACATCAAATTACATTACATCACATCACATTACATTACATCACATCACATCACATCACATCACATCACATCACATCACATCACATTACATCACATCACATTACATTACATCACATTACATCACATCACATCACATCACATCACATCACATTACATCACATCACATTACATTACATCATATTACATCACATCACATCACATTACATCACATCACATTACATTACATCACATTACATCACATCACATCACATCACATCACATTACATCACATCACATCACATTACATTACATCACATCACATCACATTACATTACATCACATTACATTACATCACATCACATCACATTACATTACATCACATTAAATTTCATCACATTACATTACATTACATCACATTACATTACATCATATTACATTACATTACATCACATCACATTACATCAAATTACATCACATTACATTACATTACATCACATTACATTACATTACATCACATCACATCACATCACATTACATCACATTACATTACATCATATTACATTACATTACATCACATCACATCACATCACATCACATCACATTACATCAAATTACATCACATTACATTACATTACATCACATTACATTACATCATATTGCATCACATTACATCACATTACATCACATTACATTACATTACATCACATCACATTACATTACATCACATTACATCACATTACATTACATTACATTACATCACATCACATTACATCAAATTACATCACATCACATCACATTACATTACATTACATCACATTACATCAGCTTTAGAGCTCAGCTCAAACTATTGCTGAAAGCAAACCAGTCATGTGACCATTAGACTCTAAACATTCCCTGTGATGCTTCTATTGTATATTATATTTTTTTTATTTATTTATTTTTTTTAATGTATTTTCTTTCTTGTGTATTTGCCTGCCTAGGGACTACGGATGAAAACTAGCTTTGTAGCTATAATCCGGCATATTTACATTTGTTTTACTACTGATGTTCATTAATGTGCATTGTCCCTATTCAAATAAATAAATTAAATTAAATTAAATTAAATTAAATTAAATCACATTACATCACATCATATCACATTACATCACAGTGCATCACATCACATCACATTACGGTCATTCTGCAGACGCTTTTATCCAAAGCGACTTACAATAAGTGTGTTCCACATCAATAGCCAAAAAAACTTCAGGTCACAAGAAATCATAAGAGCATAACTAGTGCTAGAGTAAGTGCGGTGAGTTAGGTACCGAGACAAATGGGAAGACAGTTTAGGAAACAAATAAGTGCGTAAGGAGCTGGGAAGTGTTTCCTGAAGAGATGTTTTGCAGCCTGCGGCCAAAGATGGGCAGCGACTCAGCTGTCCTGACATCAGTCGGAGATCGTTCCACCATCGGGGCGCCAGAACAGAGAAAAGGGTTAGGGTTAGGTTAGGGTTAGGGTTAGGTTAGAGTAGGGTTAGTGTAGGGGTAGGGGTAGGGGTAGGGGTAGGGGTAGGATAAGGGTTAGGGTTAGGGTTAGGTTAGAGTAGGGGTAGGGGTATGGGTAGGGTAAGGGTAGGGTTAGGGTTAGGGTTAGGGTAAGGGTTAGGTTAGAGTAGGGTTAGGGTAGGGGTAGGGGTATGGGTAGGGTTAGGGTAGGGGTAGGGGTAGGGTAAGGTTAGGGTAAGGTTAGGGTTAGGCTAAGGGTAGGGTTGCGGTTGGGGTTAGGGTTGGGGGTAGGGTAGGGGTGTAGGGCTGGACCATAGCCTGGAGGTATGAAGGAGCTGCTCCTTCCACTGCCCTGTAGGCCAGCACCAGAGTCTGAAACTGGATGCTGCAGCTACATGGAGCCGGTGTAGAGAGCGGAGAAGGGGAGTGGTGTGGAAGAACTCGGGGAGGTTGAACACCAGACGAGCAGCAGCTTTCTGAACCAGTTCCAGAAGTCTGATGGCAGAAGCCGGGGCGCCAGCAAGGAGCGAGTTGCAGTAGTCCAGGCGGGAGATGACAAGAGCCTGGATGAGCACCTGATGCCTTGGTGAGGAAGGGGCGAATCCTCCGGATGTTGTAGAGGAGGAATCGGCAGGAACGGGTCACTGATGCCATGTTTGCCCAGAACGACAGTTGGTCGTCCAGGGTCACACCCAGATTCCTCGCAGTCCGAGTTGACGTCACCACGGAGTCATCCATGGTGATCCAGGTCTCTGTTAGAGCAAGAAAGTTAAAGGAGAGCATGGATGCATAGCCTGAGATAAACTCAGCCTTCTGCACAGCAGACTGGCAGCTCCACAGCCCCCCTGCCACCACCTGCTCAGCACGATTGGAGAGAGAAGGGTGGATAAGGTTAGTGGGGTCCTCTGGGTCTGACCCTGCATCTGCGTGGTCGCCGAGACCGAGAGGAAAGAATGGGAATGAAGCACATGGTCAGTCAAAAGATGACACTTACAGTTGCCGTCCAGAAGAAGATCGTCCTTGAAGAAGATTGTCCAGAAGAAGATCGACCAGAAGAAGATCGTCCTTGAAGAAGATTGTCCAGAAGAAGATCGTCCAGAAGATCATCCAGAAGAAGATCGTCCAGAAGAAGATCGTCCAGAAGAAGATCGTCCAGAAGAAGATCGACCAGAAGAAGATCGTCCAGAAGAAGATCGTCCAGAAGAAGATCGACCAGAAGAAGATCGACCAGAAGACGATCGTCCAGAAGATCGTCCAGAAGAAGATCGTCCAGAAGAAGATCGTCCAGAAGAAGATCGACCAGAAGAAGATCGACCAGAAGAAGATCGTCCAGAAGAAGATCGACCAGAAGAAGATTGTCCTTTAAGAAGTCGGACTTGAAGAAGATTGTCCTTGAAGAAGATCGTCCAGAAGAAGATCGTCCTTGAAGAAGATCGACCAGAAGAAGATCGTCCTTGAAGAAGATCGACCAGAAGAAGATCGTCCTTGAAGAAGATCGTCCAGAAGAAGATCGTCCTTGAAGAAGATCGACCAGAAGAAGATCGACCAGAAGAAGATCGACCAGAAGAAGATCGTCCAGAAGAAGATCGTCCTTGAAGAAGATCGACCAGAAGAAGATCGACCAGAAGAAGATCGTCCAGAAGAAGATCGTCCAGAAGAAGATCGACCAGAAGAAGATCAACCAGAAGAAGATCGACCAGAAGAAGATCGACCAGAAGAAGATCGTCCAGAAGAAGATCGACCAGAAGAAGATCGTCCTTGAAGAAGATCGACCAGAAGAAGATCGACCAGAAGAAGATCGTCCAGAAGAAGATCATCCAGAAGAAGATCGACCAGAAGAAGATCAACCAGAAGAAGATCGACCAGAAGAAGATCGTTGGCCACTCTTGGCTGGAACTAGTCTCAATGGGGGCTGTTATCACACAGTGAAACTAAACCAGCAGCAAGCCTACTTAGCAGTCAAAGTATAGCAAAAAGCATCCTGGTACACAAGAAAAAGTTTCCTTACTTATTCTGGATGAATCAAGGAGTTCACAGTCGCTACAAAAGTTAAAACACACACTGAGCTAACACACTACTTTGCATTGTGTTTCTTATTGTGTGGTGAAATACAAATAAAATGTGTCATCATCATGATTCACATTATTACAAACAGTTATTTGTGTAGCTTGTGCTTCCTGCCGGTCAGAAGTGTTTTTTAAATCATTTCTTTCTAATCGAGCAGATTAAAGGTTCTCTAAAAGGTTCTCAGACGACTGTTTGTTCTGCAGAGTTACGCTGGACGATGGATCTCAGTGGCTCGTCCACAAAGGAGACGGATTCGGACTTTCCTCTGAGACGGTGGTGACCGATGCCCGACACATGAGCTCAGGGTGGAAGGTGAGCTGCAAACAGTTCAAACATGTCCAAGAAGATTGTTCTAAAAAATGTTTGAAGCTCAAAAATAAACAAAAAATAGGTGGATCATGACGAGTCCAACGATGATGACGTCAATTTGCGTATGCAAGGATTTTCCGCCATTTTCAATTTAATCAAAAACCTTAAAAAAGGATTTCAGGTCACACAGATTGTCCAATTTTCACGAGACTTGGCACATAGACTCTTCAGACCAAGCCGCACAAAAGGTATTGTGAGGAATTTTTAATTACACTTCCGTTTTTCCGTAAAAGCCAATCAAACTAGAGGTTTACGCCGCCAAACCGGAAGTGAGGCCATATCTTGGCAACCATTTGATGTTATGACGTCAAACTTCTAACACAGACTCACGACCATTGCGGTGAGAGGCCAAAGAAGTTTGATGACGTTTGGCCTTTAGGTGGCGCTATATGTAGCAAAAATGCATCTTTGGATCCCTTGGTCCAAATTTCACAAATGAGGTACCAATGGAATCCCTGGATTCAGACGAGGTCAAAGCACTTCATGACGTCATCTGCGCCATATTGGATTTTCCGCCATTTTGAATTTGATCAAAAACCTTCAGAAGCATTTAAGGTCACGCGGATTGTCCGATCTCCACGGGACTTGGCACATAGAATCTTCAGACCAAGCCGCACATAAGTTATTATGTGGATTTTTTTTATTTCGCTTCCGTTTGCCCGTGGCAGCCAATCAAACTTCACGCCGACGCGCAAACGGGACATTAGGCCGTATCTCTGCGATGCATTGATGTATCGATGCCAAACTTGGTGCATGGACACATGACGCCTTCCTGAGCAGCCCAAGCCTTGCCTTTTGTGCCATTCTGCTAGGACCCCCACATCGCTGCTTGCAGCAATATTTTCAGATGTTTTAGGTTTTGCTTCATGCAGTTTGTTAAAAAACATCCGTTTGTTAATTTCTGACCCAAGAGAAGAGTTTACTGTCCGAGAAGAAAGAAAATATTCATCAGGAGTTTTCTGATGAGCTTTGTTTGAGACAAAAATCATTCTGACTGCGCTGTAAAAAGCTGGTTTTATGGTAAAAACATGGTTTTTGATATGAAATGTGATGCTGTTGCACGGATGCTGCACTTTCTGGTTCCTCACTGACACAAATACACCAAGCTGGTAGAATACTGCCCCCTGGTGGTTAGTCTTAGGCTCCTGCTTTGAAATCAGAAACTTCATTGATGCTTTCAGCTCAGAAAAAAGAAGTTTTTTAATCAAACTGAACTGTTTTCTGTCTGCAGACGTTCAAAACCAAAGAATTCGGAGGAACCAAAACAGTTTCGGACTTTGTGGCTGCTGGAGGTCCCAATTACAAACTCTTCGGTGATAACTGCCACGACGGGGCTGACAGAATGATGAATCAGTGAAGCTTCTCCAGGCGTTTTAAAGCTTGTGTTAGTTCATTGTGGAGCTGATAATAAAGATGAAACCTCCCAGTGTGAGGTATAAGTTCTGTGTGATTACTGTGTGGGATAACTTGTACCT